>NC_050194.1:26725787-26743287 GCF_008315115.2 Sander lucioperca | reverse complement strand
CATGCTAGCGTTAGCCATAGCGTTAGCATGCTAACGCTACGAGCTAATGGTTGCAGTTAGCCTGCTCGTTTCGGCTTGTGACGTCACAAGCCGTGCAGATTTTGACCAGCTCACCCAGAGACTGAAGGCAGGACACATTCAGAAACCGTATCTCACTCTAAACAGCATGGATGGATTTTTATCAAAGTTTGTATGCGTGTGGAAGCACCAGAGACACAACATAACTCCCCAAATCCCAGAAAAAGTGATTTTTTCATAATATGGGAACTTTAAAACATGTTTAAAACTTGCCCTGTTTAAGCCTGTTGGTGCTAACTCTAGCAGGAGGATAACACGGTGTAGGCAGCCTGATTGGTTTAGTTTTTCTCTCTACTGACAGTAGTAATTTACACACAACAGAGCTACGGGTTGAAATGAACCGGAATTCTCCTTTAATTTCGTAATTATGTCCATGATTCTGTCATCACAGAAGCTACTGGGCTCTTCATTAATGCTGCCATCAGTCTGTGACTGTTCCCTGCCGGGCCCTCGTCGGAAAAAGCTACTTTCCACCGAACTAAACAACTTTCCTGGGGGCAACCCTGAAAGGGCTGTATTCATGAATGTTGATTGGTTGATTGATTGCAGAATGTATGCAGGGATTTTTCTTTAGAAATGAGGCTAATTCACCTCATGTAAAAGCACCTTTCATGCACTGTTATGTTTGATCCTGACATCTACGGCACACATGGATCCTCACAGCTTCCCACACACAGAAACCTGCGTCCATTTCTTCACAGTGACGTTTCCTGGAGCTCTGTGCTCTCTGTAATTCATTTAAGCACTTTAAAGTTGTATGGCTTTGTTTCTGCTTCTGTGCTAAATATTTTAGGCGCTACAAATCCTCCCGTGACCATTGTTTCCCCTTTTTGTTGCCGTGTAATCCGTGCAACAGCTCCGAAATTAAAGCTCCACAAAATCAAACTGAAAGCCTTATTTACATGGCAGATAATCTTCCTTCTGCTGTTGATTGATTTCAGCCAAACAGCTGAGCTGCGATACTGTGAGAACATTTCAAACAGTTGCTCGTTTTTTGCTTTTTTTCACTTGACTTCCAGCTGATGTTTGTAGCCAGAGTGATTCCCTGCTCAGTTTCTCAGCAGCATAATGAGACACATGACTGCTACAGGAATCCAACCTGTGGACTGAGAGGTCTGAGGCCCTGAGGACCGTGGAGGGAGGAGGGATCACTGAGGATACAGAGAGCAGCCTTCCTGGAAGCCGTGCAGCTGAAGGAGTTGCTAACTCCGCCCAAACAGCCGACGCTTCAGAGGAAAGGGCGTCTTATCCCTGTAAAACACATTTGCTCGTTGCCTCTCTCCTCCCGTGATTTACTCGCGTCTCTCCCGTGAGGCACGGTTGCCTAACCCTAACCCGCTTGCCTCCCTTCCTCAATCGCCAAGACCCGCCCTTCAATAGCAGTCACACACTACTATTGGCCAGGCGTCCATGCTTACGCAAGGTATCGTCATAGACTGTATTTAAGAATGGACCAACAGATCCCATGTCTCTGGACGGAGACCAGTGAAGTCTCTTTCCCGGTGATGTCTGAGCGTTACTGAGCAGCCTCCAACTGAGCTTGAAGACGTAGATGTGACGTGAGCAACCTGTCTGAAAGTTGGAAGTCTTCTGGTAGCTGTGCCAAGAGAAATCTCAATCATTCCCAATCTAGCAGAGACGGAGAGCGTAGGTATATGTAAGGAGATAACATAGACACAGGCTAATTATTGATCACTAAAATGATAGTTAACATTAGTAATTAAACTTAAACAGCTAATGGAAGTCCAAACTGCCTGAGAGCTTCTCCTGTACTATACGGTAATTCCTCTACTATGAGACAGTAAGTCTCGTGGTTATGACCCAATCGTTAGCCTATTTTTATAAAAACGTCTGCTACGGAGCCATAACGTGAGCTACAAGGTAATGGAGCCTTTTATACATTGTCGTGTTTCTTTAGAAATAAACAATGGACAAATAGAGTCTTTAAACTCTTCAGATGTAAAGTTATTCTCTGTCAAAGTGACGTCAGAATGAATGGCAGTCAATGGGATGCTAACGGGAGGTGATGGCTTGGTAGCATCAAAATGGCGCCATAGGAGGTTCGCGGTCCGAGGAGAAGCTGACCCCCTTGGGTATCGTCATCCGATTTGTACAGGTCCTATCCCCCGCCCAATCGGCTATCCTTACCTTAACCACTCGAGGTCAATGCCCAACCCCAACCAATCGAGCTGCTATTGAAGGGCGGGTCTTGGCGTGGCCGTAGTAGGATTCGTAATTTCGCTTCCTGGAAGCCGTAGCAGCTGAAGGAGTCGCTAACTCCGCCCAAACAGCTGACGAACTCACGTGACGCTGCAGAGGAAAGGACGTCTCATCTCTCTAAAACACATTTGCTCCCCCCAAACCAACCTCCCTACGCAGAATTTCCCTCTTAAATACTCCTCTCTAAACCCCGTGTAGCTGCTGCTCTCCCCGGTACGTTCTGCAAACACGCTGAAGGGCGCTTTTTTCGTCGCTTCAGACGCTGACAGCCACTGTCCAAACATCCGTATTTTACGAGTTCGGAGTGAGAACGGATTGTAAATCTATGGTGCATTTAATTGCACATTTTGTAAAAAACCTATAACTATTGTTAAATCGAATCGTGGATTTGGAGTATCGTGACAGCCCTAATTATAATATACTTTTCCATTTTAAATGCTGGTGTGACCTAGACTTTACAGTGACTTTAAACAGGGACAGGTTCTGTATTTTACTAATGATGAACACATCTCGTTCTTCACCGTTGTAATGTGCGTTTACCATCTTTTTCTCTCACCTTGATGCACGAACGCTCCGTAAACAATCCAGATGGCGCTGTTCAGAGAGCCCGAGCCCACGCCGCCATTGGAGGGCTGTCCTGGCGGTGCATTCTGGGTAGCGGAGGAGCGCAGCGCCTGCAGCCTGTTGAGCAGGAAGATGAGCACTCCGACCACGGGAATGGCCGCGGCGATACAGGCCCAAACGGCCAGGTCGAAGGGCGCGAACAGAGAGAAGATGTTGATCTTTTCTTCGGGTTTTCGCAGCAGGATGCCAACGCTGTAGTCCAGGTAGCGCTTGCTGAAGTCGACCACGTTCTCCCGCTCCGGTGTGATGGTGATGGCCGACACCGCCAGGTCGGCTCTCTGGAGGAGGAGTGAGAGGCAGACGAGTAGGTAAGATATAGTTAGGTTGGTTGCATTTCTTTCTTGGGCGGCGCTAAGCTCCGGACGCAGTGACGGTGGCTCTGCTAAATAGTCTCAGGAAGGAACTGGTTCTGGAGGAACATTTGCACCCCGCAACAGAAAACTCCACATCCAATATTAAATCAAGTTAACTGTTGACACTATACAGTACCGTGAGCTATTTAAATGAGCTGATACATGGTTAAACCTCATTATCTCTTACCAGTGGATCTCTGTGTGTACTTCGTCCACATCAATCCCACCAATCAGTCCCAAAACCTCCCAGTTAGAGAGGAAATGACCTAAAATTATTCTTATTAAATCTTTACAATCATTCCCTGAAAGAACCGAGCTTGGTGACTTGTTGCAACATCAAAACTTTCTTCAAAATTTAATATTTTCAGCATGTAGCTAGCTTGAATTTTTATTTTTTTATTTTGTAACGATTATTTTTTGGGGCTTTTTCTGCCTTTATTTTTACAGGACAGCTGAATACATGACAGGGGAGAGAGAGGGGGGAATGACGTGCAGCAAAGGGCCGCAGGTCAGAGTCGAACCCGGGCCCGCTGCGTCGAGGAGTGAACCTCTAAACATGGGTGCCTGCTCTACCAACTGAGCTATCCGGGCGCCCCGCTAGCTCGAAGTTTGTTGTTGTTTCCCGAAGAAAAAGGATGTACTTCCGTTGATCCAGACTAGCCGATCAATAAGTATTCATGTTCTGATTTGGGTTACTCAGAGAGAGTGTACGGTGCCCAGAAGGCACCAAAATATGACGCGACTGAATATATCAGAGTGAGTTAAACGTTAGCATCGATGGTGTTTTAAGCTCCCAACGTCGACTTCAAGGCACCTAACCCTAACCTTAACCCTAACCATTGCCTAATCCTAGTACCTTCCAGACAGCGCTGCCTGGAAGACAATGTTGGGGGCTTAAAACAGCAAACACCCAAACGTTACGAGCTTAAACAGTCGTTTTCTATTGAACCATGTGATCCTTTATCTCGTTTAGTAGACCCAGTTGCATTCGGGTGTGATCATTTAGTATTTACTGGGAATTAGTTTGAAGTAATTAACAAGTAAACTTGAGTTTTACCTTGTTGATGAGATCCCCAATCATGCCGTTCCACGAGCCGTTGGGAAGTTGAGATCCGTATTTACTGTCTGCCACCTGGAGGAAAGTCATACATGTTAGTCAGGGTTTCTGCAGGTTTCAACAAGTCAAATTTAAGGTTTTTTAAGATCTTTTTAAGACCTTTATGAATGAAATTTAAGACCTATATCATGACATAAAAGTACACCGAAATGCAGAGTCACAACAGTACTATAAAATTATTTAAATTGAATAAAAGCGACAGAGAAATTATAATCTGTACATATACAGCGAATTATATGTGGGACTAGTGAAAGGAAGAACTACAACAACCCAGAATAAAAAAACTAACATTTCAGTGAGCATTAGAGGTAGCGTTACATGGACATAGGGAAATTTAAGACTTGTTTAAAATTATTTAGGACCTAGAACACAATATTTTCGCGAATTTTAGACTTTTTTTAGACCTTTTAAGACCCCGCGGAAACCTTGCTAGTGAGTTCATATCACAAGTTCAGGACTTTATTTAAAAAAAATAAAAACTCTCCATATTTCAGAGGCTTAACCCATGAGAAAATCCAGTGAAAGCTGAAGTTATTCAGCCGATACTCGATAGCTTCAACATGCCTCAAGATGTCTGTACCAGATGTGATTCTGTTTCAATGAGACACCAAAGACTAGTGTGAGAAAACCAATTCTCACAGTGGGACTGCTGCTTCGACCCCCGCCGACAAACCCGATCACAATACAGCATGAACAAACTGGCCAACGTGACATTGTAAGCAGACAAACTGTATATCCCAATCAGGACACAAAGCTCGGTCTCCTGTGTGAAAGTGAAAGTGAAAGTGTTTGACAGACTAAGGTAAGTTCAGACATGACAAACCGCAGGGGTTTTGCAGCCGGGGGATGTCACTTAATTGGCTAATTTGTGTGACATCCTGTTGTGTTCTTTAACTAACACTGTACCTTTAACTGTACGACAATATATACATATAAATATATATATATATGGGCAATATATGAGTTGTGCAATATCTTAATGTGCAAGGGCTGTGCTACACTTATTGCGGAGAATGCAGCCGACAGGGTTGGTCAATTACAACATTTCAATGAAAGGAGGAGTTAATGTGCTTATTATATAGGGACCTGTCTAATGGCGTTTTTCCATTACATGGTACCTGCTCGACCCGCCTCGACTCTACTCGCCTCGACTCGACTCGGCACACTGTGCGTCCGTTTTCCATTGCATATTTTAGTACCGCCTCAGCGTGGCTGGTCGTCTTGCCGGCTCGACGCACACACCAGCGCACAAGTATAAACATCAGGCCACTTGAGCTTGTTTTACAGTTCTGTGGAGGCTCCACGCTGAGCTTTCTCCGTAGCCTGTGTAATATGTGGCCTGATGTATACATTTGTCAGCTGGTGTGTGCGTCGAGCCAGCATGTGTGTGTGTACGTAGGCTACGGTGAAAGCTCTGCCTGGAGCCTCCGCAGAACTGTACAACAAGCGGCGCCGCAGTAAACTGCCGTGACCTAACGTACACACACAGAACGTGGAAGATGTGTTGTTGCCAGAAGACACATTTAGTTTCAGAAGAAGCTGGAGGCAGCAAAAAAAAAATACACAGCTGGCTAAACTGTTTAAAAATAGCGGGTTTGTTCAGGACACCCCCGTCTGTCGCTTTCACGTCACCTTTTCGGCTCGCCTCAGCTCGCTGGGAACCTCGACTGTGGAGGTACTAAAAGAAGTACCTGTTAGCAGGTACCAGGGACTTTTTTTCGTAATGGAAAACCAAAAAAGGCGAGTAGAGTCGAGGCGAGTCGAGCTGGTACCATGTGATGGAAAAGCGCCATAATGTATATGAGAGTATTACTATATAGGTACCTGTCTAATGTATATGAGAGTATTACTATATAGGTACCTGTCTAATGTATATGAGAGTATTACTATATAGGTACCTGTCTAATGTATATGAGAGTATGTGTTGAGAGATGTGTGTTTTCTGTATTTTGGGTTGTCTTTGTAAAGCTGCAGAACGGACAAAACAAATTTCCCTTCCGGAACAATATAGTATGTCTTATCTTATCTTATTTTTAAATTGTGTTCACCAAACATTGATTGCACAATCTGATGCCTCAAAAGTGACACACGCCAGATTTCTTCGACCAATCTCACACACTGCGACACACACACACACACACACTGAATGATCGCACGGTGTGTAAAGGCTTCAAGGGAACAACACAGAAATCTATTTAGCCTTAAAAATTACGTGAAAGTAGTAGTAAGTAGTAAGTACTCTATGCAAAGTTTAACAAAGTCTGTTAACAGGAATGTCTCAGAAACTACGGGGGAAGATGGTTAAAGCCTAAAGTGTGATATGAAAGCATCCAAAAAGTGGTTAAGGTGTTAAATCTAAAGCTGGACAGAGTTTTTTACTCTTGTGAACTGTGTGAATGTGACATCTGATCAGTCCTACCTGGTAGATCTCATATTTGAAGCCCAGGATTTTGGCGAGGGCGTCCAGGACGTCGATGGAGAATCCTTTATATCTCTTTGGCTGCCCCAAGATGTTCTCTGCCACCATGACGAAAGGATCCTCCTGCAGAGAGAGAGAGAGCGAGAGAGAGAGAGAGAGAGGGACATAGAGACAGAGACAGAGAGAGAGAGAGAGAGAGAGAGAGAGAGAGAGAGAGAGAGAGAAACTTAAATTTAAACATAAATTAATTTAACATGTTTGACCAGAAGATATAACAGTGTGCAGAGGTTTGTTACATAATCGTCGCCTTTTCAAATGTGTAGAAATGGTGGTTAGGGCAGAAAGGGAGGTGTGTGTGTCTGTGTGTGTGTGTGTGTGTGTGTGTATGTGTGTGTGTGTGTCTCTGTCTGTGTGTGTGTGTGTGTGTGTATATGTGTGTGTGTGTGTGTGTGTGTGTGTGTGTGTGTGTGTGTGTGTGTGTGTGTGTGTGTGTGTGTGTGTGTGTGTGTGTGTGTCTCTGTCTATGTCGGTCTGTGTGTGTGTGTGTGTGTGTGTGTGTCTGTGTGTGTGTGTGTGTGTGTGTGTCTCTGTCTGTGTCTGTGTCTGTGTGTGTGTGTGTGTGTGTGTGTGTGTGTCTGTGTGTGTGTGTGTGTGTGTGTGTGTGTCTCTGTCTGTGTCTGTGTCTGTGTGTGTGTGTGTGTGTGTGTGTGTGTGTGTGTGTGTGTGTGTGTCTTTGTGTGTGTGTGTGTGTGTGTGTGTGTGTGTGTGTGTCTTTGTGTGTGTGTGTGTGTGTGTGTGTGTGTGTGTGTGTGTGTGTGTCTTTGTGTGTGTGTGTCTGTGTGTGTGTGTGTGTGTGTGTGTGTGTGTGTGTCTCTGTCTGTGTCTGTGTCTGTGTGTGTGTGTGTGTGTGTGTGTGTGTGTGTGTGTGTGTGTGTGTGTGTGTGTGTCTGTGTGTGTGTGTGTGTGTGTGTGTGTGTGTGTGTGTGTGTGTGTGTGTGTGTGTGTGTGTAGGAGTTCCAGTGTAGTGTCAGAGCTGGCAGCTGGAAGTCTTGCAGCTGCATGGACCGACGGCAGGGTGAAGGTGTTAGTCTCGCTCGGTTACACCTGCGTCTCTGCGCTGCTGCTGCTGCTGCTGCTGCTTGTTTTTCGACGTGGGGGTCCGTCAGATAGACATTCATAGTTTTAAAAATATCAATGAACAACAAAGCAATCCAGCTCCCCTGGCCGAAATAGACCGAAATAATAACATTAAAAGAAATACATATAAACCATGATAAGATCTAGTGAATAAATGTTGATTAAAACAGCTGGTATGATTTCATGCATTTCCAATGAGTTTGGAGCTTTAACGAGGCTACCGCGGACCGCTGGTTAGCTTGAAATGCTAGTATTCGGAGCATGGGGACACTCAAATTAAATCGCTATTTAATACCACTAAAAA
This sequence comes from Sander lucioperca, assembly GCF_008315115.2. Taxonomy (NCBI): domain Eukaryota; kingdom Metazoa; phylum Chordata; class Actinopteri; order Perciformes; family Percidae; genus Sander; species Sander lucioperca. The sequence continues at coordinate 26,735,035 of NC_050194.1, read as the reverse complement.
GGCTCGAAATATCACCACACTTTAACGTTAGCATAATTAGATCCCTAAATGTGAACCGAAGCATTTACAACGATGTAAGTGTACAGATAGTTTATTAAAAAGATAGATTATAAAGACAGTCACGTTCATGTTTACTTGCGGGGAGCAGAGATGGGAAGTAATGAAGTACACATACTTTGTTACTGTACTCAAGTAGATTTTTCAGATATTTTTACTATACTTTACTATTTATTTTTGTGCCGACTTTTTACTTTTACTCCTTACATTTTAACACGAATATCGGTACTTTCTACTCATTACATTTTACCAAATTGGCTCGTTACTTTAGTTTCAAATAATTTCAGTGGAGTTACCGTTAGTATTTTTCGCGTCATCAATACCGAATTCACCGCTGTTACAACATCTGGTAGGAAACATCCGGAAGAATACGAGTTGTGATGAAGGAATCTACAGACAGCAGCCAGAATGCAGCAACTTCAGGTACGGCAAAGGAAGGACAGTCACTGTTTACTCCATTAATGAGTTTACTGTGTTCATGGACTGAGGATGGGACGAGGATTCGGTGCATCCCTAATTTTAATATCTGCTTTTCCACAGGTGTTACCTACCAGTAAAGTGACCACTTTGACCGTCACCCCCTGCATGCCGTTCTCTATGCGACTCTCCTTCAGACTGCCGTTCAGGCCGTGAACAGAGTCCCACGTAGCCAGCTGCAGAAAACACAGAGAAGACATAATGAAAACACTATACATTAACATCAATAGCAAATGATTTCATTTGTTTGTGTGTCAAAGGTCTCCAGAGAAACCAAAGACAGGGGAATGCAACAGGCAGAGCAACCGTCAATTAAACAATTGGTACATGGCTCACAGGCTGCAATTATACAATTTGTTCACTGCTCTCATTGGATTACGTGTCGCAGAGTTCGCTGCTGCTAATGAGACAGGGACAAAGAGAGACAATTAAGAGACATCTATGCAGCACGCCAACAGCCCACTCCAGCATGTTTCTATTTGATGCATTTTCAGCCACACACAAAAGCAAACGGACATAATTAGGTCCAAAATAAGCCTCTATTGTCTTCTCCAACGAACCCCTCAAAGCCCCAAACATGCCTCTCAGGATAATGAACTCAAAGAGCCTGGGACAGCAATGGGAATATTCCAAATATATATGAAGTCTTTGTTGTAAAAGGATCATGGAGATGTTATGCATGTAACAGAGAAGTAACTGCTAATTACTGACATAAACAAGCAGAGAAAATGTACGGAAACATTTTGGATGGAGACTTTTGTTGCGTAGCTACCACCTTTTTCTCCAACGTGATATCACGACTTTGCGTAAACATACACGCCCACATTCTTAAGCCAAGTGGCGTGTTATCTGTACGCATTTTTAAGCTATCCGTGTGTATGTCTACGCTGTATACAGCGGACGTAAACATACACGTCATCGGGAGAAGAAAGCTACGGTTGGGTTTAGGAAACGTGACACGCGGGACACGATCCCCAGTCTCCTGGGTGAAAGTCCTGTGTTTGACCGATCCTCCCCCCCCCCCCAAGGTAATTTAAGTCAATGGAGGCAAAACGGCGTTGACAAACACGCTAAAAAGTAGGGCTGAACAATTAATTGCATTTGCGATAATATCGCGATATGTTAAAACGCGATTTCCTAATCGCAAAGGCTGTGATTTGGTCACATGGCTCGCAATCAGTCTGCACTCCGCAGAGAAAGCATCAACTAGCACGCTAACGTTACGTCGTACCTTGAGCTGATTTCTGTCATTCAAACAACTCTGAGTTGTAGTTTAAAACTTTTACAGACATTTTAATAAAATGAAGGGTTTTATTCTGGTTCGAGTCCATACGTGAAGTTAATGGATACAGACACGCAGAACTCAAGGCTCGGTTGGCAACGATTAGCTCTGATTAGCGGTTAGCTCCGGTTAGCGGTTAGCTCCGTTATAAAGATATGAGTGGAGGAGCTGCCACTGAGAGGGGTAACAACCAGACTGATAAATGACGTTCGGGGAGCTTTCACAGCAGCGTGGCCGCGGTGTTTCAACAGTTTTATTAGTACAGTTAATCCCACGACAAGAACACCAAGCAACTAGCTAACGTAACGATAGCCTCTCTGAACAAGAACACCAGCAACATGCTAACGTAACGGTAGCCTCTCTGAACAAGAACACCAGCAACTAGCTAACGTAACGATAGCCTCTCTGAACAAGAACACCAGCAACTAGCTAACGTAACGATAGCCTCTCTGAACAAGAACACCAGCAACTAGCTAACGCAACGATAGCCTCTCTGAACAAGAACACCAGCAACTAGCTAACGTAACGATAGCCTCTCTGAACAAGAACACCAGCAACTAGCTAACGTAACGATAGCCTCTCTGAACAAGAACACCAGCAACTAGCTAACGCAACGATAGCCTCTCTGAACAAGAACACCAGCAACTAGCTAACGTAACGATAGCCTCTCTGAACAAGAACACCAGCAACTAGCTAACGCAACGGTAGCCTCTCTGAACAAGAACACCAGCAACTAGCTAACGCAACGGTAGCCTCTCTGAACAAGAACACCAGCAACTAGCTAACGTAACGATAGCCTCTCTGAACAAGAACACCAGCAACTAGCTAACGTAACGATAGCCTCTCTGAACAAGAACACCAGCAACTAGCTAACGTAACGATAGCCTCTCTGAACAAGAACACCAGCAACTAGCTAACGTAACGATAGCCTCTCTGAACAAGAACACCAGCAACTAGCTAACGCAACGGTAGCCTCTCTGAACAAGAACACCAGCAACTAGCTAACGTAACGATAGCCTCTCTGAACAAGAACACCAGCAACTAGCTAACGTAACGATAGCCTCTCTGAACAAGAACACCAGCAACTAGCTAACGTAACGGTAGCCTCTCTGAACAAGAACACCAGCAACTAGCTAACGCAACGGTAGCCTCTCTGAACAAGAACACCAGCAACTAGCTAACGTAACGATAGCCTCTCTGAACAAGAACACCAGCAACTAGCTAACGTAACGATAGCCTCTCTGAACAAGAACACCAGCAACTAGCTAACGTAACGATAGCCTCTCTGAACAAGAACACCAGCAACTAGCTAACGCAACGATAGCCTCTCTGAACAAGAACACCAGCAACATGCTAACGTAACGGTAGCCTCTCTGAACAAGAACACCAGCAACTAGCTAACGTAACGATAGCCTCTCTGAACAAGAACACCAGCAACTAGCTAACGTAACGATAGCCTCTCTGAACAAGAACACCAGCAACTAGCTAACGCAACGATAGCCTCTCTGAACAAGAACACCAGCAACTAGCTAACGTAACGATAGCCTCTCTGAACAAGAACACCAGCAACTAGCTAACGTAACGATAGCCTCTCTGAACAAGAACACCAGCAACTAGCTAACGTAACGATAGCCTCTCTGAACAAGAACACCAGCAACTAGCTAACGTAACGATAGCCTCTCTGAACAAGAACACCAGCAACTAGCTAACGCAACGGTAGCCTCTCTGAACAAGAACACCAGCAACTAGCTAACGTAACGGTAGCCTCTCTGAACAAGAACACCAGCAACTAGCTAACGTAACGGTAGCCTCTCTGAACAAGAACACCAGCAACTAGCTAACGTAACGATAGCCTCTCTGAACAAGAACACCAGCAACTAGCTAACGTAACGATAGCCTCTCTGAACAAGAACACCAGCAACTAGCTAACGTAACGATAGCCTCTCTGAACAAGAACACCAGCAACTAGCTAACGCAACGGTAGCCTCTCTGAACAAGAACACCAGCAACTAGCTAACGTAACGATAGCCTCTCTGAACAAGAACACCAGCAACTAGCTAACGTAACGATAGCCTCTCTGAACAAGAACACCAGCAACTAGCTAACGTAACGGTAGCCTCTCTGAACAAGAACACCAGCAACTAGCTAACGCAACGGTAGCCTCTCTGAACAAGAACACCAGCAACTAGCTAACGTAACGATAGCCTCTCTGAACAAGAACACCAGCAACTAGCTAACGTAACGATAGCCTCTCTGAACAAGAACACCAGCAACTAGCTAACGTAACGATAGCCTCTCTGAACAAGAACACCAGCAACTAGCTAACGCAACGATAGCCTCTCTGAACAAGAACACCAGCAACTAGCTAACGTAACGATAGCCTCTCTGAACAAGAACACCAGCAACTAGCTAACGCAACGATAGCCTCTCTGAACAAGAACACCAGCAACTAGCTAACGTAACGATAGCCTCTCTGAACAAGAACACCAGCAACTAGCTAACGTAACGATAGCCTCTCTGAACAAGAACACCAGCAACTAGCTAACGTAACGATAGCCTCTCTGAACAAGAACACCAGCAACTAGCTAACGCAACGATAGCCTCTCTGAACAAGAACACCAGCAACTAGCTAACGTAACGATAGCCTCTCTGAACAAGAACACCAGCAACTAGCTAACGTAACGATAGCCTCTCTGAACAAGAACACCAGCAACTAGCTAACGCAACGATAGCCTCTCTGAACAAGTGCACACGGCAGCACGCAACTTCACGAGGGGGAGGGGCTGGAGGCAGCTCCTCTCTGTGCGCTGTAAAAAATTACACTGTTGTGTGTGTGTGTGTGTGTGTGTGTGTATATATACTATATTTTTACTTTTTTAACTGTCTAGTGTGTAATTGTGTGTTGTTCATACTATAAAATGATTTATTGTTTGTCTTTGTTGAATAATACAGAAGACAAAGAGCTTAAAAAAAATAATCGAATCGCAATATTTGGGAAAAAAATCGCAATTAGATTATTTTCAAAAATCGTTCAGCCCTACTAAAAAGCGATTATGCGTCTTGATAACACGCCAATAATTGCAGACGAATTGGCGTGTCATACATAGGCCATTTCATGAGATCAGTCTGTTCTTCTCTATCCCTGTTTCCTGTTTATATCTACTGACACCAACATGATATTATATCTATCACTATTATATCTATCACTATTTATTTAGTCATGGTAAGTACAAAAATATATCCTACTAAGTCTAACGAATGTGATTCAGATTCATCCAGTGTACAAATTGATTTTTTTATGCAAGTCTGGACAGCAAGAAAAACACATAAAATGTGATTTTTGCAAAATTTGATCCACACCACAGTGGTAGCTTGGTCTGAAATGTGATTCCAATCAGATTTCTAGAAATGCGTCTCAGTCCCGACGCTCTGGCCGCTCAAATTGGATCTCGAGGTGTCTGTTGTGTCACTCCCAGCACGACGGGAGTATTCAAAATAAATAAATGTTTTCACTCTGTTGGTATTACACACAGGCCTGAATTACACACACATGCTCAGCACCTATACATGCACTAATGGAGCAACCCGGTCTCACAGCTGGTCGTGTAAATGTCACGTTATTCTTAATCTATTGATACGTGTTCACGGGGTTTTTCTCGTTTTTTTTATGTGTAAATGTCACCGAAAAGGATGCTCCATAAGCTGGGAGGCGGCCGCAAGGCGGCCCGCTGGGGACGCGCCACAATAACGGGATGGCGGAGGTTGGGTTTAGGAAAAACCTTACGGGGAAAGGGCGCCTTACACGCCGGGACACGGCCACGGGGGACAGGGGACGCGCCACAGTAACACACGGGACAAAACGCCACATGCGGGGACGCCATCAACGGGAAACAAAGTGCCACGATCCCCGGGAAACAAAGCGCCACACGCGGGACGCGATCCCCGCTCGCCCGGGTGAAAGTCCTGTGATGTTTGACCAATCCTCCACCCCGACCAGCGTCCCTATGCGGATTTTCAGCTCTTTATACTACTCCCTACCATATTCGTGCTGTGGCCACGAAATATGCTTCCCATTGAAATACATTACTTCACATTTTTGTGCTGCCACCACGTAAAAAATGAGAAAAACGTCTCCGTGAACACGTATCAATAGATTAAAAATAACCTGACATTTACTGCCGTGAGACCGGGCTGAATGGAGAGATTTCAGAGTGAGGGGGGGAGCTGCACATGGAAAGGCGCCCCGAGCAGTTGGGGGTTTGGTGCCTTGCACAAGAGCACCTTGGCAGTGCCCAGGAGGTGAACTGGCTCCTCTCCAGCTACCAGTCCACCACCATACTTTGGTCCATATGGGGACCTGCAACCCTCCGGTTCCCAACCCAACTCCCCTACTGACTGAGCTACTGCCTCCCCACTTTGTGGAGAGGCAAAATGATGGATGCCCATTTTTTTATGCTTCCATGTTGGAAAGCCAGCGTAGCTACGTCGTTACCACAGCGAACCACGCACATTTGATTTATTTCTTTATTTGAAAGGGGACAGTGGACATTAATCAACATTAAAACAATGTAAATGTGCCCGAGTTAGCTCAAAAGTGCAAATTTTCATCGGTAGTCCCCCAGCCAGATGTAAAACAGGCAGCCTTTAAAAATAATGACAAGTATACAATCACACAATAAAATTACATACAACACATTGTGGTTAATAAATAAAATTCATGTAAAATACTTATATAACGTTTAAATTAGGGCTGTCAATCGATTAAATTCTATCTATCTATTCTAAATCTATTCTATTCTAATCTAATTAATTACATACGCTATGATTAATTAATCAAAATTAATCGCATACATAATTAACGGTGCCTGAACCGATACTTTTTATGAAAGTAAAAAAAGAAAAGAAAACAAAGGGTACTAAACAACAGTCGGTGACATTAAAGAACGGCTTGTTTATTGCTAAGGCCATATGGTCAAAATTAAATGATTTAATAATAATGTATAACAATAACTTATTTCACTAGTAAATTGCTGTTGAACGACAAAAACAACCACCAGATGAGAAAAGGACATTTACAATAACTTCAAATGCACCACGAAGCTGTAGTTTACCAGTTTCATTGAACACAGTCAAACTTTACACCGTTCAGCGTTAGCTGTCAGCATTTTAACCGTGTTTAATCCAGCTACTAGCTAGCAGTAGGCTAACGTTAGCTGCTGTTGAGTATAGTGTTAACTAGCTAGCGGTAGGCTAACGTTAGCTGCTGTCGAGTATAGTGTTAACTAGCTAGCGGTAGGCTAACGTTAGCTGCTGTCGAGTATAGTGTTAACTAGCTAGCGGTAGGCTAACGTTAGCTGCTGTCGAGTATAGTGTTAACTAGCTAGCGGTAGGCTAACGTTAGCTGCTGTCGAGTATAGTGTTAACTAGCTAGCGGTAGGCTAACGTTAGCTGCTGTCGAGTATAGTGTTAACTAGCTAGCGGTAGGCTAACGTTAGCTGCTGTCGAGTATAGTGTTAACTAGCTAGCGGTAGGCTAACGTTAGCTGTTGTCGAGTATAGTGTTAACTAGCTAGCGGTAGGCTAACGTTAGCTGCTGTCGAGTATAGTGTTAACTAGCTAGCGGTAGGCTAACGTTAGCTGCTGTTGAGTATAGTGTTAACTAGCGTCACGTGCAGCGGTGTTTGTGTTTCCTGTATCGTCTTCAGAGCATCAGAGAGAAGAGCAGACATATCAGTGGCTCCAGATTTCGGTAGCCAGGGTTGGCAGGAAGAAGATTTTTACAAGTAAATGTTCCAGTTAATGATCCAGGCAGAACATTCTCGTCTCCCTCCTTCATTTTACAGTCCAATGGTGGCTAGAACGGCTGGAATAAATTAATCTGCATTATTTTTTTTAACGCGTTATTTTTTCTCTGATTAATTAATCGAAATGAACGCGTTATTTTGACAGCCATAATTTAAATGCACACAGAAAGCATTAGTGCCCACAAGTTTGGCTCTCTACAAGCCATTTTTTGGCATTCTTTTTGAATGAAAAGAAGGACAAAGACTCTCTAATGGTTGCCGGCACTAACCTAACCTACATACCGGTAGGTTAGTGATGTCTGGTCAAAGAAATCCGATCTGACAATGTGGATGTCTTTGTTGACAATGAGAAGCGAGGGATGAAGTGGTGCAGAAGGAGAGAGAGGCAGAAGAACAGCAACATCCCATTTCGTATTGTTTCTTCGGATTAATTAAAACGCACAGAACTCAGTGTGCAAGGACCTTCGGTCTTGTTGAATGCAACGTCTTAATATCTTGTCATAGTGAACATCTGAATTCATTTTTTGGTCATATGTCATTTTATTCTTGCAGGGTTTATAAAAAGTGCTGACTGATCTGAAAAGTCTTCCAGGGTTTGTGCGTTCAATCGTTACAGGAACTCCGACATCTAGACAGCTTTTCAATCAAGAAACTAACTATTTTAAGCTCAGCACCTGACGGCCAAATCAAACTACCGTATTTTCCGGACTATAAGTCGCACTTTTTTTCATACTTGAATTGAATTTATTTCAGGATAACCCCTTGAGATGTAGCATCTCATTTTCAAGGGGGTCCTGCACATATATACAAACACAAAAATTAGACATACAGTACATATACAAAAAAAAAAAATACATAAATACAAGCAATATACAAAACAATGCCGCGCTCACCTACCCTTGACCCCACAATTAACATAGCACAGTATATTGACAAAATAATCAACCAAATGCATTAGACAACTAATGTGTCATATATCAATATATCAATATGCCTTAACACAAAATATAACATACCGGATGCCATCACATCTCAAGAAAATAAATAAATAAGAAATAAATAAATAAGAAATAAACCATTTATATATAATATCCTTGGTGTCCCTAATTACAAGAACATGTAGTTTTAAGAAAAGAAAAAAGTGACGACTTGAATAAACCAAATGTAGAAATAGACCTCAAAAAAAGAGGAAGATTATTCCAATCAAATGGAGCTTTATACTGAAATGCTCTCCTACCAGATACAGAGAAAAGCCTTGGTACCGTAAAAAAAATAGTACTCATACTTTGGCTGGTCCTGCGACTTATAGTCAGGTGCGACTTATATATCAAAATATATATAATTTAACATGTTTTTAAATGTTTTTTCATGCTGAAAACATTACCATCTACAGCCGCGAGAGGCACTCTAGGCTTGTGACAACTATATGCTGCTCCTAAAGACGACTGAGAAAGAAAAGAAAATCTTATTCTGCAGATTACAAACTGCAGGTAGTAAAATACGCAGCCGAAAACGGTAATCGAGCAGCACAAAGAAAGTTTGGAGTGAGAGAGAAACTTGCGAGGGACTGGCGAAAAAGGTGACTCTTACTGCAATGAAGGAAACAAAGAAAGCTAATCGGCTAATCGG
>NC_050194.1:26703287-26723287 GCF_008315115.2 Sander lucioperca | reverse complement strand
TAAGCCTCCTGTTGTCCTCAACTCCAATTTGACCCATTTTCAAAGTTTCTATATCCACACTGATGTCATGAAGTGGTGTATGTATGACGTGCCAATTCGTATGCCGTCATTGGCGTGTTATCAAGATGCATACTTGCTTTTTAGCGTGTTTATCAACGCTGTTTGGCCTCCGTTGACTTACATTACCTTGCGATTGTGTGTGAATAGACGCCGTAGCGAGTAGTATGAACGGGGGAAAATCTGCGTAGGGAGGTTGGTTGGGGGGGTGGATGGGTCAAACACAGGACTTTCACCCAGGAGACCAGGGATCGGGTCCCGCGTGGCACGTTTCCTAAACCCAACCGTCCAGTTCCTCTTTTCCTAAACCCAACCGTGCCGTGGTTGTCCCGCGTACCGTTCTTCTTTTCCTAAACCCAACCGTTTTTCATATAAATGAGGTTTATTGACCAGGAATTCCAAACAATGTAATGTAAAACTAGTGTTACTTTGATACTATGATCCCGGACGAGCCCCCATTTTGTCACAACCTGGCTCAAGGACCATGACAAAAGAGGGAACGAGGCATCATGAAGGATCAAAAGTGATTTGTGTAACAAAAGAATAAACTAAACATAGCTTTTGTAATGTGCAAAGTCTGTCTCTGTAACTTAAATAAAGTCAAAAAACAAGATGTGGCAGGCGGGGTGATCAGGCCATGGTTGATGTCTGGATTGCAGTGAAGAGAGAGAGAGTCTGACCAGGTGGAGCTTTAGCACCACTAGCTCACAGCTTCCAGGTGCACCAGATCTGCCATCAACTCAAGACAAAGATGGGTAAGACCAGAGAGGTATCACTCCTACAGAGAGGTATCACTCCTACAGAGAGGTATCACTCCTACAGAGAGGTATCACTGCTACAGAGAGGTATCACTCCTACAGAGAGGTATGAGTCCTACAGAGAGGTATCGCTCCTACAGAGAGGTATCACTGCTACAGAGAGGTATCGCTCCTACAGAGAGGTATCACTCCTACAGAGAGGTATCACTCCTACAGAGAGGTATCACTCCTACAGAGAGGTATGAGTCCTACAGAGAGGTAGGTATCACTCCTACAGAGAGGTATCACTCCTACAGAGAGGTATCAGTCCTACAGAGAGGTATCACTCCTACAGAGAGGTATGAGTCCTACAGAGAGGTATCAGTCCTACAGAGAGGTATCACTCCTACAGAGAGGTATCACTCCTACAGAGAGGTATCAGTCCTACAGAGAGGTATCACTCCTACAGAGAGGTATCAGTCCTACAGAGAGGCCCCACACAGGGGCTGTCACACTTCACAGCCACAAAGCTAGTGAGGCTAGAGCAACTGGAAGATATAAGAAAGGATTTAGTCAAGTCAAGAAGTCCATGTAGCACAAAATCACAAACTTGTCTCAAAGGGCTGTACAATCTGTACAACATCCCGTCTTTCCTTAGGCTCTCCACACAAACAAACAAACACGAGTTGAAGATGAGAGGAGCAGAACAGGACATGAAAAGCGAAGAAAAAGCAGGAGGCGTAGAGCGAGCGAAGAGCGATGAAGAGGCAGTGAGAACAAGGGTAAATGGAGATGAGAGAAAGGAGGCGGAGAAGGACACAAAAAGGAACGAAAGAGGGAGCGCTTGTTCAATAATCATGGAGCTATTCTGAGCTCTGCTGTCCTTTAGATGATCTCAATCCCTCGCTTGTCTTCATGGGTGTGAGATAGCGGGGGTGTTCTTCATTAACACACAGATAAATTAACTCAAGGCTCCTTTTCTCTTTCTTCAGTCTCACTTGAACTGTTGAACCGTAAGCATAGCCACTAGCTATGTTTCCATCCACACATTTTTATCCTAATTAAGTGATATCGAATGAAAAATGCCTTATGGAAACAATAAAATTCAATTGAATTTCATGAATATCGACTCAAATGAAATACATTCGGTCTCATCGGATTTTCTCTTGATCGATATAAGGCTGATGTGATAAACGCTGATGGAAACGTTATTTGCCGAATAAATAATGAATTGCGATTAAGTTTTAGGTCATTTTATGGTTGCAACCCGCCACAAAACGAAGAAGTTGTAGTTCATTTCCGCCCAGTATTTCCGCTCTGTCTGCACACATGGCGGGCGTCAACAAAGACAGATGGAAGTGGACCAACGAGGAGACGAGAGACTTTTTGAATTAAATTTACGAGCAAAATATAACGCTGTCGTTCCCACACCACAGGCCGCCTCCGTCGTCGGGCATTTACGTGCATCTGCATCATCATAGCAACATGTTGATAGCGTCGTTGTTGTCTTATTATAGCGTGATATGTTGCTATCATTATCATATCATTTGTTGGTAGATGGCGCGATCCATGTTGTCTAGCAAAACTTTGTTCGCAAACGTTAGCTTGAATGTTGTTGATTCAGTGCGAAAATGAACGGAAACACCTTAAAATGTCTCAAATCAATTCGATATACCAATTTGATCACAAAACAGCATGTGACGTCATTTCGCAACAGCTTTTTATTCGCTTTAAAGCCGTTGGACGGAAACACACTTTCACCAGCTTTATTCGCATGAGTTTTTTTAACCGAACTTCAGATAATTCGATTGACAAGTGGATGGAAACTTAGCCAGTGTTGGGGAAGTTACTTTTAAAAAGTAGTGTTTGCTCGTTACTCGTTACTTCTTAAAAAAGTAATCCGTTACTTTACTTAGTTACCCCCTATGGAAAGTAACTTTTTACTTTACTTTTACGTTACTTTTAAAAGCAGGCGTCTCTGACAGAGACTGAAGTTAATTATACAAAAAGTTTATCAGTGAAGTGTCTGAACTACCCTGCAGGCTGGATTCTCTCCTCACAGAGTGACGGCTGATTGATTATGAACGAGTCCAGCGCGGGTTGAATGCCCATCAGCAGGTCATTGGCGTTACACGTTGTTAGTGTATACTATGTAATGTCTGTATCGACCACGGTGTTAGTGTATACTATGTAATGTCTGTATCGACTTGTACCGGTCGCGCAGCCACGATGGTCCGTGCATTGTCGTAGACACATGCAGCCTCTTTTCTGGAAATCCTTGCGTGTCCGTGCGACCGACACAAGTCCACAGCGGTCTGCTGCGTGTATGTATGAGGCCGTCTCCACCGCATCCATCTGTGAGGTTGTCAGCTTTGTGTCTGCCTGGCTCAGAGCGCCGTCTAGCAAAAAGCCACGAAGCTTAAAACGCTGTCATTTCAAAAACGTTGTAGCTATCTATGACTGTTTGGTTGCTAACGTTAGCTCAAAACGCCATTAAGTGACAGCCTTTGTTGTGTTTGATTGCTAACTTTTAGCTAGCAGCAGCAGTCATTTCAAAAATGTTTTAGCTATCTATGATTGTTTGATTGCTAACGTTAGCTCATAGACTGTGCGTTAGCTCAAAAAGCCGTTAGCATCTTGTAGGCTACTTGTCGCAAAGTGACGCATGCGCGACTCACATCTGCACTCGACTGACATCGGGCAGTGACAGATGGCTTGGTAGCATCAGAATGGCGCCATAGGACGTTCGCGGTCCAAGGAGACGCTTACCCCCTTGGTGAGAACACAGCCTGAATCTCTGGATCAGTAACGAGGCTTCAGAGTGATTCAGTGACTCCTCTGCTGCCTGCAGAGTTTACAGCTTTCAAGATGCCTTCAGTGTCCCCGACCGATGCGTTAATGGGGTCTGTTTATAGCAGCACCAGATTAGATGAACGTTGTAGAAATAAAATAAATGCATGCTATTAAACCTCTGAGTCATGTTAGGCGGTTCCATTAACGTCATATGAATGCAATATTTGGGTCTGTAGAGGCTTTTACATTTTAACGGTACAATAAAAACTGTAATTTGCTTTTAAAGGAGTGTCACATTACAGTTTAATAACATTTTCAGAGCATGCTGGTGCTTCCCAAATCATGTATTTTCTGTTTTTGTGTTTCCTGAAGGGTACTTTGGGGACGGGAGTTTTTGATTGGCTGTGATAGGCTGAAACACCTGTCATACACATCTACACATCTGATATGTCTTCATAGGGCTGCATCGATAATCATCGCTTTCATCGTGCATTCATCTGTGGATTATGTTCTGGATGAATGGATGAGTTGTTTGATCTCTAAAAATGTCAGAAAATCGGATAGACACACTCAGAGACACATACACACACACACACACACACACACACACACACAGAGGTAGAGACACATACACACACACACACACACACACACACACAGAGGTAGAGACACATATACACACACACACAGAGGTAGAGACACACACACACACACACACACACACACACACACACACACACACTAAAGGGACGGCGCTAAAGGGACGGCAATAGTCCCGACCAAGCGTGTTTACTTATAGCGCTAAAGGGACGGCAATAGTCCCGACCAAGCGTGTTTACTTATAGCGCTAAAGGGACGGCAATAGTCCCGACCAAGCGTGTTTACTTATAGCGCTAAAGGGACGGCGCTAAAGGGACGGCGCTAAAGGGACGGCGCTAAAGGGACGGCGCTAAAGGGACGGCAATAGTCCCGACCAAGTGCGTTTACTTATAGCCCTAAAGGGACGACAATAGTCCCGACCAAGCGTGTTTACTTATAGCGCTAAAGGGACGGCAATAGTCCCGACCAAGCGCGTTTACTTATAGCGCTAAAGGGACGGCAATAGTCCCGACCAAGCGTGTTTACTTATAGCGCTAAAGGGACGGCAATAGTCCCGACCAAGCGCGTTTACTTATAGCGCTAAAGGGACGGCAATAGTCCCGACCAAGCGTGTTTACTTATAGCCCTAAAGGGACGACAATAGTCCCGACCAAGCGCGTTTACTTATAGCCCTAAAGGGACGGCAATAGTCCCGACCAATCGCGTTTACTTATAGCCCTAAAGGGACGGCAATAGTCCCGACCAAGTGCGTTTACTTATAGCCCTAAAGGGACGACAATAGTCCCGACCAAGTGCGTTTACTTATAGCCCTAAAGGGACGGCAATAGTCCCGACCAAGCGCGTTTACTTATAGCGCTAAAGGGACGGCAATAGTCCCGACCAAGCGCGTTTACTTATAGCGCTAAAGGGACGACAATAGTCCCGACCAAGTGCGTTTACTTATAGCCCTAAAGGGACGGCAATAGTCCCGACCAAGCGTGTTTACTTATAGCGCTAAAGGGACGGCAATAGTCCCGACCAAGTGCGTTTACTTATAGCCCTAAAGGGACGACAATAGTCCCGACCAATCGCGTTTACTTATAGCCCTAAAGGGACGGCAATAGTCCCGACCAAGTGCGTTTACTTATAGCGCTAAAGGGACGACAATATTTTGGCGAGACCAATGGCCAAGTCCGAGTGCAAATACCAACGAGTCCAAGACAAGTCCGAGACTAAGTTAAATCTAACGTAAGAGCTGAAGTTGTTTCAGAAAGGGAACGGGATGTTTTAGGGAGGAATGCAACATTTGTTATAAACCAAAGGGAGGTATTTTGTGTTTCTCCAAATTTCCCATGAGCCTCGCTGCTTTCTGTCCCCCACCCTTCCATGAAGAGGAAGATATTGTGTCCTGATGTTGGCAGATGGGAAGCTACGGACACTTTTTACTGCACTTCAACAACTAAACTTGCCCGTAAAGAAATAATAAAGACAATCCGTTCTGCACCGAGGAGGCTGACAAGCGACCACCTATTATTCCTGACAATTATTAGGTTATTAATAGTAGAAATAGGTTTCCCAAAATGCCAGCCAGCCCCAGGTGGGTTGCCAGTCTTCGTAACTGCGGCTCATTTCGCTGACTTAACGGCAGCCATGTTGCTCTGCGCCGAAAGAGGAGCCGGTAATGAGAGGCAGAGGAGACAACAAAAAAATATGAGATATGCTCCAAAAACATGCTGAGGGACGTTTTCGTGTGTCATTACAGGATCAGCATGTTGAAGGAACAACATGTCTGCCGTTATCCAATTTCTCAGCATCTATGTTCCTATTTCTGTTTAATCCAATCCCAGTTAAGTGCACGAAGATAAGATCACACAACTTAATGAAGAGGTCCGTTAATGACTGGAGAATTATATTTTGTAGCACAGACCTGGGGTGCATGTAAACTAGCTGGTTAGCAGGCCAGTCACTCTACCTTCCACACGCTTTCAGGGCACGTTCAGATTAGACACCGATCAGGCGATTTGCCGCAGGGTTGCGTGGCGGTGAGTCTCTTAAACGGCTCATTTGTGTGATGTCCTGTTGTGTTCTTAAAGGTCCTATTACATGCTTTTATATAGACCTTAGTGGTCCCCTAATACTATATCTGAAGTCTCTTTTATATAGACCTTAGTGGTCCCCTAATACTGTATCTGAAGTCTCTTTTATATAGGCCTTAGTGGTCCCCTAATACTGTATCTGAAGTCTCTTTTATATAGACCTTAGTGGTCCCCTAATACTGTATCTGAAGTCTCTTTATATAGACCTTAGTGGTCCCCTAATACTGTATCTGAAGTCTCTTTTATATAGACCTTAGTGGTCCCCTAATACTGTATCTGAAGTCTCTTTATATAGACCTTAGTGGTCCTCTAATACTGTATCTGAAGTCTCTTTATATAGACCTTAGTGGTCCCCTAATACTGTATCTGAAGTCTCTTTATATAGACCTTAGTGGTCCCCTAATACTGTATCTGAAGTCTCTTTATATAGACCTTAGTGGTCCCCTAATACTGTATCTGAAGTCTCTTTATATAGACCTTAGTGGTCCCCTAATACTGTATCTGAAGTCTCTTTATATAGACCTTAGTGGTCCCCTAATACTGTATCTGAAGTCTCTTTATATAGACCTTAGTGGTCCCCTAATACTGTATCTGAAGTCTCTTTTATATAGGCCTTAGTGTGTGTGTGTGTGTGTGTGTGTGTGTGTGTGTGTGTGTGTGTGTGTGTTAGGTGGATGAAAGGGGGGGGGGATGGCATATGGAATATTTATATGTGTGACTGCTCTGTGTATCTGTACCTTGACCACCCGAATTTCCCTATTTTCCGATAATAAAGTTTACCTTGTCCTTGTTTACGGTTCCGGTTTGTGTTTCTCCAGATTAGATTTTGATTTAAAAGAGAAGTATCTGACAAAGGTAAGCTCAAATCAAATCACAAAAACTCCTCAAGAATCCTCTAATAAAGTCTGTCAGCACTGATCTGATCTGGAAGCCCTGCTGGTTTTCCCATCCAGCGTCTGTCTCTTTACGGCGTGCTCTGCTCCCCGTGGAGGTCAAACACGACGGATACCTCTCTACTCACATGGCTGCTGCTCATGCATTATTCCTGTCCTCCCTCATTCTTTCCCTTTTCCTCAAATGTCAGCACTCTTTTCCCTCCTGTCATCCGAAAAGGCTACGCATGCTGTATTTCTGTAACTCACTCTCCCGTGGACAGCAGAGCCAAATGCCAGCGTTTCTCACTCCCCCCCCCCCCACGCTGCTCCCTGCCGCGACTCCCTGCCGCACTTTTCTTTCCACACCTCCTCCTCATCACCATCACCATCACCATCCCTTTCTTTTGATTGGCGATTCAAAAAGCCTTTGGAGGGTGTTAACTGCAGTATATACGTCCCAGAGATCACCTGTCATCTGTCACACAGTGTGGCCGCTGACTGGAACTTTTCTTTCTGTTGAAGTCTGAGTTCCTACCCTCATCTATTCCTCCCTCGGGGAAGACCCAGGACTAGGTGGAGGGACGTCCAGCTGGGAGCAGGTCTCGGGGAAGACCCAGGACTAGGTGGAGGGACGTCCAGCTGGGAGGAGGTCTCGGGGAAGACCCAGGACTAGGTGGAGGGACGTCCAGCTGGGAGGAGGTCTCGGGGAAGACCCAGGACTAGGTGGAGGGACGTCCAGCTGGGAGCAGGTCTCGGGGAAGACCCAGGACTAGGTGGAGGGACGTCCAGCTGGGAGGAGGTCTCGGGGAAGATCCAGGACTAGGACATTCGAATTCACACCAATGAGACGAGACTGTGTATCATCTCCATAGAAAAATCTCTCTGTACTTCTGTTCTAACATCGGCCTTTTCAGGCATTAATTTTGTAGCTGGATATCATTTGTAGCATCTAAATATAAATAAGGATACAGAGAGTGAGATGCTTTTCTAATCTTAACTAGTCATTTTCGTGTCTAAACTTAACTGTCGCCGGGGCATGACGCTCACCTTTTTTGCAGCACAGACACACACACACACACACACACACACACACACACACACACACACAGACATAAACAGACATACACACACACACACACACACACACACAGACCAACACAGAGACACACACACACATACAGACATAAACAGACACACACACACACACACACACAGATATACACACACACACACACACACACACACACACACACACACACACACACACACACACACACAGACAAACACAGAGACACACACAGAGACACACCCACACACACACACACACACACACACACACGCACAGACCAACACAGATACACACACAGAGACACACCCACACACCCACACACACACACACACACACAGACCCACACAGAGAGACACACACACACACACACACACACACACACACACACACAGACCAACACAGAGACACACACAGAGACACACACACACACACACACACACACACACACACACACACACACACACACACACACAGACACACACACACACACACACACACACACACAGACACACACACACACACAGACACACACACACACACACACACACACACACACACAGACCCACACAGAGACACACACAGACACACACACACACACACACACACACAGACACACACACACACACACACACACACACACACACACACACAGACACTCACACACACACACAGACACACACACACACACACTCACACACACACACACACACACACACACACACACAGACACTCACACACACACACAGACACACACACACACACACACACACACACACACACACACACTCACACACACACACAGACACACACACACACACACACACACACACACACACACACACACACACACACACACACACACACTCAGTATTTCTCTGATTCATTTCACTGTTATGGAACCTCTTTGATGTTTCTAAGCTCCGCTCTCTGGAGCCTTTTCAAAGAAAAACACACCAACATGAATGAGAATTAGTGTACATACGTATGTGTGTGTGTGTGTGTGTGTGTGTGTGTGTGTCTGTGTGTCTGTGTGTGTTTCCCAGCGTTTGATTTCTACCTTTTCTTTTTCATCTAAAAGACGATCCGTGGGTGTTCGATGATAATTACCTCTGCTGCAGGGACTTCATAATTCAACCCTCACTGGATTACAAAAAACTTTTCCATCATTTTAATTTAGTTTCATTTAAACACTCACCAGCAGCAGCAGCGCCACGCAACGCTTTATCTAGACCGGCGGGGGGCCAAACTCAACTTCACTGAGGGCCACGATGGAAACGTAGAATCACATCAAGGGCCTGATGTAGAGTTTACTGACAAGAAAAGTCAAATGTCTTTGACCGTATTATTGTACGTCTTATAAAGTCTTGTCACGTGCAGTTTTGTCGACACAAAGTGTTGCAAAAGCGACGAAAACATCGGAAAAATAAACATCGGAAAAAGCGCCAAAATGTTAGCCTGACGAGCCAGCCCCACATCCAGATGTTGGGTCTGGGAACTCTCCATTGGCTGGGCTCAATCCGAGGGGCGGGACAAACGGTTGTCTTTCAGATTCCCTCTGCACGCGATAGGATAGCACTACAACCAATCAGAGCAACGCTAGCTAATAGATTAAACTTTAAACTCTGAACACATCTTCCTTTTTTAAAGGTCCCATGACATGCTGCTCTTTGGATGCTTTTATATAGACCTTAGTGGTCCCCTAATACTGTATCTGAAGTCTCTTTATATAGACCTTAGTGGTCCCCTAATACTGTATCTGAAGTCTCTTTATATAGACCTTAGTGGTCCCCTAATACTGTATCTGAAGTCTCTTTATATAGACCTTAGTGGTCCCCTAATACTGTATCTGAAGTCTCTTTATATAGACCTTAGTGGTCCCCTAATACTGTATCTGAAGTCTCTTTATATAGACCTTAGTGGTCCCCTAATACTGTATCTGAAGTCTCTTTATATAGACCTTAGTGGTCCCTAATACTGTATCTGAAGTCTCTTTATATAGACCTTAGTGGTCCCCTAATACTGTATCTGAAGTCTCTTTATATAGACCTTAGTGGTCCCCTAATACTGTATCTGAAGTCTCTTTTATATAGACCTTAGTGGTCCCCTAATACTGTATCTGAAGTCTCTTTTATATAGACCTTAGTGGTCTCCTAATACTGTATCTGGAGTCTCTTTTATATTTTAAACCTCATAAAGTGTAATTTTCATGCCATGGGACCTTTAAGAATGACTTCAGTGCCGTTCTTTGTTCTTTTCTCAAAGAAAAGCTGAACTCCAAGTCTTCCAAAGACCGCTGTTCACCAGCAGCAGCAGCCATCGTCTTTGTTTTCAAGTAGCAGGAAATTCACGCTGAACTGTCGCAACTCTGCCGTCATTGTGTTAAGCCCTGCCCACCGACTCTATACACAATGTGATTGGCCTGACTAGAGTTTGGTTTTTCCAGCACGCAAGCCAACGGAGAGTTGCTAGATGCACCCTAGCGGCTGCCGCTAGGGTGCATCTAGATTTCTAGGCTAACGAAATGTTGAAATGGTGTTTGGCCCGCCTAGTTTAGTCACTTTTTACAAAGTTTTTGACACTTTTCTTTACATTTCTGTTGCTTTTCTGGACATTTTTGACGCTCTTTCTGACGTTTTAGTTGACCAAACTGTAAGTGAGAAGACTACATGAGACAAGCAATAATACAGTCAAAGATATTTCACGTTTTCAATGGAATAAAAGCTAGTCACCACAAATGCATGTTCCTTACAAATGGGGCACCATTTGAGGGAACTAAACAGGCTTTCCAACGGTATAAGATGTATTGCCAAAAAGCATTATTACCACAGAGAAATTATCTACCAAACACAAATTTCCAGATATTTATCAGATGTTCCTGCCGTGTGTGGTGTGTTAAGACTGCTCTCGTCTGCTCGGAAGGACGTCAGGACCGCTCCCATCTCAAATCGGGGATATCCAACATGTTGGATTGTTTTGGCCCGATTCCTCCTCGTGTGTGGTGTCCCCCGGGGACAAACGAGCACGCAGCCTGTGGACTGTGGCGTGTAGCCAATCAGAAAGCGAGGTGACGAGGTGGCGAGGAAAGCACCGGGAAACCACATCAAAACAGCCGGCGGCACGGCGCACCAGAAAGTCCGGTGGACGTCGGAGATAAGTAGAGCAAGTATAGTCCATGCTGGCGTTGTCTCCACTTCTTTGACCATCGCTACAAACCAACTACAAACTGTCGCCACTGCATCCTCTTCGTCCGCCATGATTGTTTACTCTGAAGTCACGTTTGATCTCGAGGGATTTTGCGAGATTTCCCGTCTGACCTGGGAATGCTCGGGAGTCAGATCGGTTCGTGTGTGATCGTTGATTTTGCCGTGTGCAGCGCACCACACGCCGTACGACCAAAACTGTCAGACCGTGATTCTTTATCGCCGTGTGTGGAGTCTCTCAGGATTGGAAAACCAAAATACCAAACAATTTTAAAATCATCCCGTGTGAACCAGGCTTATGTTCAAGTTTATAAATCACCATAACTCTGCAGGGATATTTAGTATAATATGTGTTTACGTCGAGGTATACCTTTGATAAGAGTAGGGCACTTTGAGTTAATATTCACTCCAGAGTTGCACTGAATTTAATTATTGGAATCAATCATTATTACAGAACCATATAATCTGAAATATGCAGTTTCTTTGAGATGCACAGATACAGAGTAATGGCCACGACTGAAGGGATTAGGGGACGTTTTTTACATGCACTCCGCTCTGAAATACAAACAACACAAACATCTGTTTCCCTGTTTTATTACAGCTTCTTCATTCTCAGTCCTGTCATGATCACTCAGCCTCATTTTGTGTCTCTTTATGGGACGTCCAAGGGCTCAGCAGTCATTTATCACTACTCACGTAGAAAAGAAGGACGCTTATAAATGAATAAATGGAGAAAAATATCTATCTTGTTACATGTATTATTCACACAAATTAGCATACTTTGAGTTTTCAAAGGCACACATTGTTGTTAACGACTCTAAATTACCTCGGGGGTTTGAAATTAGTACCGTCTGAGGCTCTTGTTCGTTCCCCAACATTTCTAATGGATTCATTTCAGAAGGGCCGGTAACAATGCAGTCCCCATTATGCACAAATGGGTGGGTAATTTCGGTCCTTAACAAAATAATTGCAAGCCCTTTCAAGCTCCTCTGTGATAGAGAAAAGAGGAAGGAGACAAAGAAAAGAGACAGATGGACGGACAGAAGACGAGAAAAATGGGAGTCTGATCAGAGTGATGGACAATGTCAATATGCTGAGGCTCAGTCAGTGGGAAAAATCTATGACATATATTACTAGGGATGCACTGAATCCAGATTTTTGGGGTTCGGCTGAATCCTGAATCCCCTGGTTGAGATTCTGCTGAATCCTCGTCCCATCCTCAGTCCATGAACACAGTAAACTCATTAATGAAGTAAACAGTGACTGTCCTTCCTTTGCTGTACCTGAAGTTGCTGCATTCTGGCTGCTGTCTGTAGATTCCTTCATCACAACTCGTATTCTTCCAGATGTTTCCTACCAGATGTTGTAACAGCGGTGATGTTGTGTATAGTTTAGGGTCCTCGCCACCACCAGACTAATCAGCATTACAGATTGAACATGTAGCTGGACTTGAATGGCCTTCTTTTGACTGAAAGTTCTGCCAAACTACACTTTTTCTGCTCACCAGTTCCATTTCCACTTCCTCACAGCCTGCTGCATTGAACGCTCCACCTACGTAAACACCTTCCTGTAATCAACGGCGCCGTCATTACGGCGACCAGCGTAACGTGCAGAGTGCAAGCGTAGGGTTCAGTTCGCTGGGAAGAAATTCTAAGGATCGGCAGAAACCACAACCCCGTCAAAAAGCCCAATATTCAGCCCAATCAGAAGCTGAATCCTGGATTTGGTGCATCCCTGATAATCATAACTAAATACTTCTTAATTTTTCTCATTTTGCTGAGTGACCTGTTACGGACTCCCTGCAGCGGGGGGGTCAAACTCAACTTCCCTAACTGTACGTTCACACCGCCGCTGACTTGATCTTCTAAAGATACAGGAAGTCATTCATTTTCAATGGAAGCTGCTTCTCTCAGCTGCAAGGAGCGGAAAATCTGTCAGCGTCACGTTTTGGGCGTTTTGAGCGACCAGAGCGTCAATCAGAAAGTTGAAAGTAGGTCAACTTTATGATAACGAGCTATGACGCGGTTCAGCGGCAACCAATCAGAATATAGACGTCCTTCACGCTGGCTGATTCCAGAGAAACATACGATGTAAACTTTGGTTCCTACCAAAACATTAGTTCAGAGAAAAAGGAGGAGAAGCTCATCATGGCCGTTGCTGGGTTCCCTATCATTTATGATATTTGCGTATAGGGACCAGTTAACGTTCCCTGCCGGTCACATGGTCTCTAAACAGTCCGCTCACGGTGAAGTCCTGCACGGATCAACAGCTGGCGGCTGCTCGCTCTGCCTGCACGCTGCTGCGGTTCAGCGGCTAACGAGCGAGCTAACTGCTAACAGACACCGCTGCGACCAACAACCAATACACATTCTGTCATTATATATGTCATTTATAAAAGCTTTCTAGTGTCAGTGTATTGGCCGTGCAGTGGCTGCTTGATCTTTTTCCATGATGAACATAGAATGCTGCTACGTCAGAGCGGCCAAAGCCTCAAACAGCTTCCCCGGACTTTCTGACCAGCGTCCTTGACCGGGCGGCCAGAGCTTCTTTGGAGCTCAAGTCGGCGGCGGTGTGGACGGACAGTTAGGGCCACACTAGAAAATGAGAATCACATTAAGGGCCAGACATAGAGTTCATTGCTTTTATGTCATGGGAAAAGTCAAGTATCTCTGACTGTATTATTGCATGTCTCATATAGGCTTCTCACTTACAGTTTGGTCGACAAAAATGACGAAGAAAATGCCAAAAACGTTTGGAAAAAGCGTCAAGAATGTAAAAAAAAAAAACGTGAAAAGTGACAAAAAGTATTTGAGCCAAAATGTATTGTGAACCTAAATGTATATAGGGGCCAGAATTGGCCAGCAGGCCTTGAGTTTGACACGTGTGCCCTGACAACCCAGTCTCACGGCAGTTCGTGTAAATGTCACGTTATTTTTAATCTATTGATACGTGTTCACAGGCACGTTTTTCTCGTTTTTTACGTGTAAATGTCACGTTATTTTTAATGTATTGATACGTGTTCAAGGGCACGTTTTTCTCGTTTTTTACGTGTAAATGTCACGTTATTTTTAATCTATTGATACGTGTTCAAGGGCACGTTTTTCTCGTTTTTTACGTGTAAATGTCACGTTATTTTTAATCTATTGATACGTGTTCACGGGCACGTTTTTCTCGTTTTTTACGTGTAAATGTCACGTTATTTTTAATGTATTGATAAGTGTTCACAGGCACGTTTTTCACGTGTAAATGTCACGTTATTTTTAATGTATTGATACGTGTTCACAGGCACGTTTTTCTCGTTTTTTACGTGTAAATGTCACGTTATTTTTAATCTATTGATACGTTTTCACAGGCACGTTTTTCTGTTTTTTTTTTTACGTGTAAATGTCACGTTATTTTTAATCTATTGATACGTGTTCACAGGCACTTTTTCTGTTTTTTTTTTACGTGTAAATGTCACGTTATTTTTAATCTATTGATATGTGTTCACGGGCACGTTTTTCTGTTTTTTTACGTTTAAATGTCACGTTATTTTTAATCTATTGATATGTGTTCACAGGCACGTTTTTCTCGTTTTTTACGTGTAAATGTCACGTTATTTTTAATGTATTGATAAGTGTTCACAGGCACGTTTTTCACGTGTAAATGTCACGTTATTTTTAATGTATTGATACGTGTTCACAGGCACGTTTTTTCACGTGTAAATGTCACGTTATTTTTAATCTATTGATACATGTTCACGGGCACGTTTTTTATGTGTAAATGTCACGTTATTTTTACGTGTTCACAAGCACGTTTTTTACCAGGAGACGGCAGAAAAGGACGCCTCATGCTGGGAGGCGGCCGTGAGACGGCTGCTGGGGACGCAGGCGGGAGACGGCCGGGAGACGGCCGAAAAGGACGCCCCATATACCGGGAAGAGGCCGCAAGATGGCCGCGGGGGACGCACGGCAATAACGGGATGGCGGAGGTTGGGTTTAGGAAAAACCCTACGGGGAAAGGACGCCTCACACGCCGGGAGACGGCAGCGGGGGACGCACCACAATAACGGGACGGCTGTGATTAGGAAGACTACGGGAAACTAAACGCCACACGCGGGACGCAATCCCCACTCGCCCGGGTGAAAGTCCTGTATTGTTGGACCCATCGACCACCCTGACCAGCCTCCCTACGCGGATTCAATAGATCAACAGATTAAAAATAACGTGACATTTACACGACCTGCCGTGAGACCGGGCTGGCCCTGAAGGAACCCCTGAGAGTCCTCAGACCTTAGTTTGGAAACCGCTGGAGCGAAATCAGAGGCCCTATTAGAAGTTGGAGAGCTTTCTGTCTGCTGTAGTTGTCCCAGCGGCCGTCCTCCATCCGATTAAAAACAGCGTTTCGCCGACACTCCCTCAGAGGAGAGTGGGCGAGCGCGTAATGTCTTCCGACACACGTTCAGCCGCTGCCACCGATCCCAGCTGATGGAAAATATAAAGTTTTTTTATTTATTTTTTCAGTGGGAGGTCGATTTACAGAGAACAAATTGCTGCGAAGACGTATCAAAAGTCAATGAGATGAGAGAAAGTGGAGGACAGATGGATGGAATAAGACACGGGGGAGGTGTGGAGGACCGGAGCGAGGCCGCCGCACACGTTTCCAGGGAAATGGCGTTTCAATCTCGATCAGTTCTGATGTGGAGGCGGGAGGGGTGTCTCATCTGTGGGGAAAATTTGCTTTGAGAAATGGCCCTGGGAGGAGAGAGGAGAGGCGTGGACAGCACAGGAAGATAAAGATGGAGATTTGGATAACAACAACACTGTAGGGGGAAAGGAATTGAGTGTGTGTGTGTGTGTCTCTGTCTGTGTGTGTGTGTGTGTGTGTGTGTGTGTGTGTGCATGCATGCGCATGTGTGTGTGTGTGTGTGTGTGTGTGTGAGTGTCTCTGTCTGTGTGTGTGAGTGCGTGTGTGTCTGTTTGTGTGTGTGTGTCTCTCTCTCGCTATCTGTGTGTCTCTGTCTGTGTGCATGCGTGTGTGTGTGTGTGTGTGTGTGTGTCTCCGTCTGTGTGTCTCTTTGTGTGCATGCGTGTGTGTGTGTGTGTGTGTGTGTGTCTCTGTGTGTCTCTTTGTGTGCATGCGTGTGTGTGTGTGTGTGTGTGTCTCTGTCTGTGTGTCTCTTTGTGTGCATGCGTGTGTGTGTGTCTCTCTCTCTCTATTTGTGTGTCTCTGTCTGTGTGTCTGTGTGTTTCTTTGTGTGCATGCGTGTGTGTGCGTGTGTGCGTGCGTGTCTGTGTGTGTGTGTGTGTCTCTTTCTATGTGTGTGTGTGTGTGTGTGTGTGTGTGTGCGTGCGTGTGATTAGAGAGAGTAGCTCATATCTCACCGCAAGGCTGACAACATCTACCTGCACATCAGAAACTATATAGAACTTCCCAGCTCATCTTCCCTCCACCAACAGATTTAGACTGCCTGAAGTAATAAGTCCATGTGAGATAAACCCAAGAAAAACTCACTTTTTAAACTTGTCTGGCTCAGTTTATCCTCCAGAGTCGGACGGAGATCAGACAAACGGGTGAAACGCAGAATTGAGAACAGAATTTCAGAACAGATGGTGAGACATTTTGGTCACTATCACACTGAAGCCCCCACATGTGTGTGACTAGGGGTTTGGGTTATGAAATGGTGCCAATATGGCTTCCTAAACGATTAGTATCCACCAGACCGAATGACAACGCAGATCTCAGTGCCTCATTTCGGTGCCACTTAGGCTACGTTCACGCCGCAAGTTTTAATGCTTAATTCGGATTTTGTTGCTCAGATCTGATTTTTTGTTTGGCTGTTCACATTACCTTTTAAAAATGTGGCCTCTATCAGATTACAGTGTGAAGTGTTTGCAGTTTCGAACTGACCCGCATGTGCAAAAGAACAAGAACAATTACAGTATGATCCTTCTAGTTTTGGTTGAATTGAAGTATCTCCCCATACACTAATGAGGTCTAACACCAGTCCTTCCAGAAAAACGTGATTATGCGATCCTATAACTCAATGCATAATCAGCCAAAGTCTGCATATTTATGCGGGGGGCCGCATGTTTTCAAATACGCCGCACTTTGGCCGCATAAATTGCCAATTTCCGCGCAAAATATGCGGGGCTTGCATGATTTCATAATCCCCGCATTTTCGTTGCAAAAAGTTACATATTTCTTAGCAGAAAGTTGAAAAATGTTGCGTTTACTTCACACAAGAGCAGACATTTTCCCCTGCTGCCATGGGAACATTATGAAGTGACGTAATAACGCGACGTGAACATCATCGAAAAGCTGCAAACCCCGCGATGAAGCCACGATGAAACCGCAGTTTTTGCAACTTCCCGCAATTTCATCGCATAAAATTGCATAAATATTCCGCATATTCCATCACATTTTTTAAGAAAACGTGCTGCATAATCAAGGATTTTTGCCCGCAACAATCACAAAAAAACTCTGGAAGGACTGAATTGAAGTATCTCCCCAGACACTAATGAGGTCTAACACCTCCCTCTCCCTCCATTGACTTGCTCCATCACTGGTCTCCATGTTGTAGGCCTTGTCTAGTTTTTAATGTTACTGTCTGTGTCTCGGGCTAACTCCCGCCGACCCATAATTGTCACAAATGTCGATGTAGATTGACGTAAAAGTCGCATCAAATCCGCCTTGGTTGTTCACACTGCGGCTGCATTGAAATAAATCAGACCTGGGTCTGATTCAGGACCACATATGAAAGTGGTCTGAATCTGATTTGAGTGTTCACACTACTTTCTGAAGAAGTCTGACCTGGTCACTTGACCCCAAAAAACGTAGCCTTAGATGCCTGTGCTGCCCTCTGATTCTCCGAAACGTACGTTACAGGACACAGAAGCATAGTTGCACGTGACGCTAGTTAACACGTAGCCTGGCAGCAGGTAACGTTACACCGGAAACACACCACACAGAACCACAGCGCTAAAGCGCTGCGAATAGCCGCGAAGTGCCGTGAAGCAGAGCTACTTTCATTTCGCCGCCCATGTTTTCAATCTGTGCGGCCACACCGGCTGCGATCAGGCACGGAACGGCAGCAGCGGCCCCTTCGATGCAGTGATCGTTTCGACGTCAAAAAAGCTTTAAAAACACATTTCAATCAGGAGAGACTTCGTTTGCAGATATGCAAAAATATTTATTGTACAACTGCATGATAAAATGTACTTGTCTTTAATGTCTTTTGGAGATTAGACTCCATCGAATTAATAATATTTTTAAAGGGGTATAGTATAGGAACTGTCGGTACACGATCCGTTCTGCCTGCACGATACGTTCTGCACATGCGCAAGATAATACTGTTTTACCGAGGATACGACCTGCACGATCTGTTCCACGCTAGCCTATGGCTAGCCTCCACCGGGAAGCTAACGTTAGTTTAGCTAACAGTTAATTCGGCTAACCGCTAGCTGACAGCTAGATTCAGTCTAAAATAACGTTAACTCAAACGTAATGGGAAAAGCAGGCTACAGCTAAATTAAGACTTCACAGTAATAACAATAAAGACAAGTATTGAGTGATTGTATTTTAAATGAGCACAAGTAAAGTAGAACTGACGTAACAGCTGTTATATATGTTAACGGTTATTTTCACGTTTTATTTTGAGGGTCTTTTAAAGTTATTACATGCTGTCTCAGCTAGCAGTTAGCCGAATTGGCTGTTAGCTAAACTAACGTTAGCTTGCCTGTGGAGGCTAACGGCAGACCGCTACAATCAGCTAGCGGTTAGCCGAATGAGCCGTTAGCTAAACTAACATTAGCTTGCCTGTGGAGGCTAACGGCAGACCGCTACAATCAGCTAGCTGTTAGCCGAATTAGCTGTTAGCTAAACTAACGTTAGCTTGGCTGTCGACCGGAAGCGTGGAACAGATCGTGCAGTGTCGTAAATCCTCGTACAACCGCGCATGCGCGAACATTTTGCGCATGTGCAGAACGGATCGTGCAGGCAGAACGGATCGTGTACCGACAGGAACATAACCCCCCGATGGAGTCTAGACACTGGTGGCGGCGGAGAAGGAGACCGGAGACCAGACCGACGAGGCAACGGAGCGGTCAGCTGGGAGAATTCAATTCAATTAATAGTATCAAATCATAACAAATAGGTAGTGAGGGAACCGGAGAGATGCATCCGGCTTGGCAGCTTGCTCGTGGAGCCCGGAGAAAGCCGCCCTCTAGCCGGTATGATGCCCCAATCCTGTACCTGAGAAGGATCAGCTCCGTCTTGTCCGAATGCGAGTCAAGAAAAGCCGAGAAAAGGGAGAAAAGAGCTCTTGCGCAGGCCGTCTGGCGAGACTAAGAAAGCCTCCAGTATCAACAGCCACCCGGAACCGGACCGGCACGGATCAAAAGTCAGAATCCGACATGGTAAGAACAGGAAGAAAAAGCAAAACAGAAGGAACTAGCACCACACCGCCTTCCGAATTCAAATTGCCTGAAACGACAGCTGACAGCACGGGGAGAACAGATTTAAAGCAGAGCTGTAATGCTGTGATTGGCCCTTGAATTTCGTGGCCATGTCTGATTGGTTTAACTGAAAGTATCGCTTCTAAACAGCTGATTTAA
>NC_050194.1:26673287-26693287 GCF_008315115.2 Sander lucioperca | reverse complement strand
GCACTGAACAAACAGAATTCCCCATGGAAACCACCAGTCCAAGAAACAACGTGGACCGATATAGATATGGACTTACAGTGGCTTGCATATGTTTACACACCCATGCTGAAGTTGACTAAAAATAGCAATAAAAAACCATCTTTTGGAAATTGATCTTAATGCCTTAATTGAAAAAAAAATGGAAAAATCCAACCTTTAAGGACACCAATTTTCTTTGTGAATGAATAATGTATCGTAAATAAATAAATGTTCTTCCTTAAAATACAGGGGGCATAAGTCAGTACACCCCTATGTTAAATTCCCATAGAGGCAGGCAGACTTTTATTTTGAAATTCCAGTTATTTCATGGATCCAGGATACTATGCATCCTGATAAAGTTCCCTTGGCCCCCACAACATCACATACCCTTCACCATACCCCCACATCATCACATACCCTTCACCATACCCCCACATCATCACATACCCTTCACCATACCCCCACATCATCACATACCCTTCACCATATCCCCATATGGTGAAGGGGAAGAACATTTATTTATTTACGATACTTTATTCATTCACAAAGAAAATTGGTGTCCTTAAAGGTTGGATTTTTCCATTTTTTTTCAATTAAGGCATTAAGATCACTTTCCAAAAGATGTTTTTTTATTGCTATTTTTAGTCAACTTCAGGGTGTGTAAACATATGCAAGCCAATGTAATTAGAATGCATAATTAGTTTATGAATCAATGCTCAGCGTTATTTATCAGAGATAATACACAGCGAGCGATGTACGAAGTCTCGTGTTAATTATCATTATGGCCTGAGTGAACGAGCTGAACTCAGCCTGTGACAGCTGTGCTGTTTCAACTGAAAGGCCACGGATGAAATGTCGCTGCATGACTTCCGTTGGTTCATGTAGGATGTAAAGCAAGACTAAAGACACACACCACTGCAGGCCAGCAAGCTCAGCGTTCGTCTGTCATGTGCAAAAGGTCACAGTCATCGTCACACGGAGGAAAATAATGTTTGATAATGATTGGTTTGGTGAGCAGCTTGCTACAAAGTCAGCTGCTGTGCTTCCAGTCCCGCATCCGTCATCCAGCTATAAAGAAATGCCACGTAGCACTACGTGACTGTTAGTCCAACAGGGCGATGTTTTCTCAACGCAGGTCTGTCAGGATGACTCAGGCTACAATTACACCGCCACGTTTTGGTTTTTAAGCGTTTTGAGTTTTCAGCCAAAAGTGATCTCGGTGCACCAAGTGTTTTTATCTCCAGTAGAAGAACTAATCTCTGTTTAAACTAACACGCCCAAACCTCATATCTCATCATGATTCTGGTAAACTGGACATAAACAGGAGGCAGCGTGGAGACTCCGCCCTGCTGCTGGTAGTTACCACGGTAACGTTAGCAGCTTTAAGTCTCAGAGAACAAGACGTCGTGACCGATAAGACCCAATCAGGAGGAGAAACGTTGGCGTTAGTGTCGGTGTTGCCTATGTTCCCACAGCCCTATGTTCCCACAGCCCTATGTTCCCACATCCCTATGTTCCCACATCCCTATGTTCCCACAGCCGTATGTTCCCACAGCCCTATGTTCTCACAGCCCTATGTTCCCACAAGCCCTATGTTCCCACAGCCCAATGTTCCCACAGCCCTATGTTCCCACAGCAATATATTCCCACAGTCCTATGTTCCCACAGCCCTATGTTCCCACAGCCCTATGTTCCCACAGCCCTATGTTCCCACAGCCCTATGTTCCCACAGCCCTATGTTCCCACAGCCCTATGTTCCCACAGTCCTATTGTCCTACAGCCCTATGTTCCCACAGCCCTATGTTCCCACAGCCCTATGTTCCCACAGTCCTATGTTCCCACAGTCCTATGTTCCCACAGTCCTATTGTCCTACAGCCCTATGTTCCCACAGCCCTATGTTCCCACAGCAATATATTCCCACAGCCCTATGTTCCCACAGTCCTATGTTCCCACAGTCCTATTGTCCTACAGCCCTATGTTCCCACAGCCCTATGTTCCCACAGCCCTGTTCCCACAGCCCTGTTCCCACAGCAATATATTTTTATCAAAGTTTGTATGCGTGTGGAAGCACCAGAGACACAAAATAACACCCCAAATCCCAGAAAAAGTTATTTTATTTCATAATATGGGCACAAACTGTGAAACTGAACTGTTAGCTAACTTAAAGCCAACATGTTTTAGCTGCTGGACTGAACCATTAGCTTCATTTAATTTTGTTTTGGGGAAGAGTAAAATGTAAACTGTCTAAATTCATTATATTTAAGGCTAAATGCAACCTCGGTCCTACAGTACATGTTTTATTTTGTTACGTTCTCTTGGGAAACTTCTTCTAGTTGCATATTGCACTTCTATATTTTGAGTATCAACACACAGTTGCCCTTAAAGGTGGTTGTTACTGATTGCCCTATTCGCTGTCTCCCCATCAGTATGTGCTTTGCATGGTGAGTATGAAGTAGCAGTACTTGTGATGTGATGGGTTGTCTCGACTCGATATACACACACATCCATTCAGTATATACGCAGGAAGGTTGCATCTTGTACAGAATGAGAGTGCTCTGCTCCGTCCATTTTTTCACTCTGTGTTTGCCGTCCTCTCACAAAGTCATTTTCCATCTCATCAGCAAAGTAGTCAGAGCGATGGCAGCGGGTGGAAAAGTTGTTCTAGTTCAGGAAAACAGGAGATTACTCTCCCTATATTAGATGTGGTGATGTACTGCTCTGCAGGAAAACGGGCGGTGTAAAATACAGACTGCGTAAAAGGTCTTTCTGACACAGTGGTCAACTCAGGAAAATGTTCAAAGTTAAATAAAAATCTTTTATAGTCGCAAAGGTGCATTTCAAGAGTATGGTTCAGTCTTAATGGACTAGTGTTTTCATACAACACGGTCTCACGGCAGTTCGTGAAATGGTCACGTTATTTTTAATCTATTGAGTCGTGTACACAGACACGTTCATCTCGTTTTTTTTGTGGTGCTCAGCATGGAATGGGAACACGCCGGGACACCAGGTCCCATTTTGGTAGTTTTGGCCATCTTTCCTATCGATTATAGCGTTTTCGTCAGCCATTGTGGACATTGGGAAACAACTAAAAATGGCTTTACTAACAGTAAACTGTAACCAGCCAATAAATCAGACTTATTAAGGCCGCACGATATGAGGAAAATATGCAATATGCAATAACGTTGTTGAATATTGCGATAACGATATTACTTATAAATAAACTAATATTAAAGTGTACTCAGTTGTACATTTCTGCTGCTTTCAGTATTCTGCTCAAATACAACAAATTGCTTGTTGAATTTAAAAGAAATTAAAGAAAATCATTTACAACATTATTTTTTTGGGGCATTTTCAGCCTTTATTTTGACAGGACAGCTGAAGACATGAAAGGGAAGAGAGAGGAGGGGAATGACATGCAGCAAAGGGCCGCAGGACGTAAGTAAACCGTAAAAGTAAACCCTCTACATATGGGCGCACGCTCTACCAACTGAGCTATCCGGGCACCCTTCCAACATTATTTTATTGAATAAATTCAAAATGTAATTGAATATAAAAGGCAACACTAAATAAAAAATGACATTTTAAAATGAAATTTCTACTGATATGTTATTTCAACAAACACAAAAAATCTCTGGGCGTCTTCCGTGATATATGGCAGCCTTTTGCGATATCGTTTTTGCGCCAGTTGATATCGTGATGATGATAAAAAATACGATATATTGCGCAGCCCTAACACTTATGAAATGAAACATTGCTCTTTCTCTGCTGCAGGTAATATCATTAAAAACCAACACAGGTCTGCATGAGTAAAAGATTTAGCTTATCTCGTCGGTGATCACATTTCTGAGCACATTGAACAGGAGAAAGATCACTAACGAGCTCGTTAGTGATCTCTCTGGTAACAATGTTACCATGAGAGGCGTCAAAGAAACTAAGTGGTGTTGTTTTTTTTAATAAAACAAGAGCTCTTCATGCCCGGAGGGACTCATCAGCGCCGCTGAAACGCAATTTTTTTGCACCAATTAGACCGTGAGAACGGAGACTGCAGGCCGTTGGATGCAATTTAGATCCACATCGGGGTTTAAGATGGATGAGGCTCTCGTTTCATGTTCCAGCCAGCAGCGTTTCATGTTTGATTTCACTCCTGTTAACAAAGACGTTTATTCTTTTATTTAAGGTTGCTATGAATCTAATCATCAGCTTTTAATGATCTCCTCCACATGATATCTGCTCAACCTTCAAAGGTTTTATTAATTATGATATGTGCACATCAGAGTGCTGTTGACTTTTGCTGCCCGCCTGCAGATTTGTCTTGTTTTGTTGCTCGCTGTCTGATATGTTGTATTTTCGTTACTTGTTGTTGTGCATTGTGTGTGTTTGAATGTTGGTCTGTGTATGTCGCGTTTACGTGCCGACTCTATCAAGTCATTTATTGTATCTTATTTTTTTAGGTTGCCATTTTAAAACTGGCCAGGGACAACCATAGCCAGTTAAAGAAATGGACCAACAGATCCCGTTGCTCTGGACGGAGACCAGTGAAGTCTATAAGAAGTCACTTTTCCGGTGATGCTTAGTTATTCGCTGTCAAAGTGACGTCAAAATGAATGGCAGTCAATGGGATGCTAACGGGAGGTGATGGCTTGGTAGCATCAAAATGGCGCTATAGGAGGTACGCTTTGCGGAGGCTGGCGTACCGCCTTGGTGTTTCCAAATGTTAAAGTTTTAGGGGCCGCAGTAGTGCGGACGGGTGGCGAAAAACGTAGAAAAAGATATTTGTTTCTAAACCCAAATGTAGTAGTGTAGATGTAGTCTGTGTTGGTGTGCACCTTCTGGATGGTCTCTAGCATGGACCAGCCTCCGTTCCACGGCTTGGTGGACTTCCTGATGCAGTTGAGGCTGGCCATACTGTGCCACTTCCTGTCCTCCAACTTCCTGTAGAAGGCGTTGGCCAGCATCAGCACACTGTCGTACAGGTAGAGGTTAGACACCTGGAGGGAGGGCAGGCAGGGAGGGAGGGTGGTGGGGGAGGGGACACAGAGGAGAGAGAGGAGGCAAGTTTAAAAAAAATAAAAAGTTAAGTTAAAAATAAAAATTGTCTTTTACTTTGCACCGGCCACGTGTGACACAGCTGGGCACGGCACCCTCACACTGCTCACACACACACACACACACACACACACACACACACACACACACACACACACACACACACACACACACGCACACACACACAGGATGCTGTTGAGATGACAGTCAGCTAGTAGCCAGCCTGTCCACATGTGATCATGTAGTCTCTCACCCTGGGCTGCAAAGGGAAGATGAAACACACTGTGACAAATAACGCAAACACACACACACACACACACACACACACACACACACACACACACACACACACACACACACACACATGCCAAAGCAGGGAGCAGAGACCAAATGCAGGGTGACAAATGAGCATCACTTTGTCCAGATGAGTACAGCTGACTGGCATGAAGTACACACAGCACGCTGCCTGAGGCCATGAGAGACACACACACACACACACACACACACACACACACACACACACACACACACACACACACACACACACACACACACAGATAAAGCATTTTTTCCCTGTCCTCTTTTGGCATCAAAAGGAGAATCATTCATCTGACAGAGAAAGAGACGGGAGAGAAGAAAAGAAAAGAAAATTGAAGCAATCTGCGGTACCTTTGTATTTCTGAAATTTACAATCTGGGGCCAAGATGTAAAAACCCAAAACTGGAATCTGCTGTCACTCCTAAACTGGCTGGCAGCAGAGAACCACAGAAGACACAACCCGGCCTCACGGCAGTTCGTGAAATGGTCACGTTATTTTGATCTATTGATTCGTGTACAGGGACACGATTTTCTTGTTTATTTCGTGGTGGTCACCACGAAATGGGAACGTGACCATTTCACGAACTTCCATGAGACTGGGCTGCAGCCACAGCCTGCTCTGGGGGACGCAACAACTATTCATTTAAAATTCGTCCTCACCACCACGAAAAAAACGACATGAACGTGTCCGTGTACAGGGCTCGACATTAAATTTTTGAGGCACTTGTCCTTTGGACAAGTACATTTACGTTTCACTTGTCTATGCACAAAACTCACTTGTCCGGGTAAAGATTTATCATTTTATAATTTTTGTGCGTTTTGCTAATGCAGAATTTGAACAAACCGTTGAAAGCATCCAAACTATTAACATTAATAAAATTCAGTAGAAACAAATGTGTCCCAACAATAGATTTCCCCTTCAACAAGAAAGAAGGATCTCTAGACTCATAATACAAAGTAATACGTTGCACGGTGCAAGTGGTGACTTGAACTTATATCTAAAATAATTTTGTAGACATAACAACGGATTTTGCCACTAAATGTTGGTGTTAACGTTTTTTCTTTCTTTCTACAATTTCACTTTCTACCCGACAGAAGCTGATTTACCAAGGGATCCTTTAAAAGGTGTAGCTACTTTACAGTTGATTATTACCTGATATTTAATCCGGCGAGTCGCAGAGCTGAGGTTTTACAATAACTGACTGACAAACGAGCAGTGGAGCAGAAACGTTACGGGGCAGAGAGCCAGCCGCTAAATGAGTCAAATTAACTTCATGCTTCATCCACACAAAGCACACTGCTATCACCACGAGTGACCGCTTTATTCGGCTCGTTTTCTGTGAACGATGTGGCGACGGGGTAACGTTAAAGCGGAGTTAGCAAGCTAATGTTAGCTAACTAACACCGGCTGGCTGGCTTGCTGGTTCCGCCGTGCTTTTATGCTGCATCGCTTACAGAGAATGAGCTGAACAGCTAGCGGTCCGTCCAACGTTAGCGGTCCGTCCAACGTTAGCGGTCTGTCCAACGTTAGCGGTCCGTCCAACGTTAGCGGTCTGTCCAACGTTAGCGGTCTGTCCAACGTTAGCGGTCTGTCCAACGTTAGCGGTCTGCTGACCCACTGCCGCTGGGTCTAACGTATAGCAGTCCGCTGCCCCGGATTGTGGGGAAAAAAATGTATTTGTTTCAAATCGGTAACATAGACGTAATAACGTGAAGTAACATGGCATTTTATTTTGTTTTATTTGAGTTTTAACTTGTCCAGTGGGGCAAGTAAATTTCTCTTCCGCTTGCCCTACAAAAAAATCCACTTGTCCCGGACAAGCCTTAATGTCGAGCCCTGCGTGTACACGAATCAATAGATTAAATAACGTCACCATTTCACAAACTGCCGTGAGGCTGGGCTGGAAGATACAGATGAGGCCTGAAATCCCTCATGTTTATCTAATATATATTGTTCGAGAGACACGGAAGAGTCAGTTTGTGCAGACGGGCCCATGGCCAAAAAACATCATGTTCTCCTAATATAGCTTGGTTTTCAAGATAAGTCAGATTTAATCGAAACAAAGCTAACGCATGTTTTTTTACAGTGTGTTCAGGGGACAGGCAGCTAGCAGATAGTGAGGAGATATTTGCTGTATGTGACAAAAAATGTTGTAGCCTAAAAAATGCGTGACATCGCATAGAGCACCTTTAATTAGCCAGCAGCTAGCAGCATAATACCGACAAAGCATCACAGTAAATTTCAGCCTGCATGCACGTTTAAAAAAAATATATAACTCGAATAATTGCCTCCCAAAATCGAATACTTACCCATTGAACGAATATTCCAATATTTGGATCAAGCCCATTTTTAGACATTATCAACATGTTTTTAGATATGAAAAAAACTTTGCTACGCTGTGTTCACACGCTCCAACAAGTCCGCCAATGCTGGAAAACTTTGAAAAAAATCTTGTTTTGCACAGCTACATGTAAAGTAGAATATTAGTGGAGTATTCAATTTAATAAAGGGATGCAGCGAATCCAGGATTGGGCTGAATATTGGGCTTTTTGACGGGGTTGGGTTTCTGCAGAACCTTAGAATTTTTTCCCACTGAACCGAACCATACGCTGCACTAGGCGCGCTACGCTGGTCGCCGTAATGACGGCGCCGTTGGTTACGGGAAGGTGTTTACGTAGGTGGAGCGTTCAATGCAGCAGGCTGTGAGAAAGTGAAAATGGAACTGGTGAGCAGAAAAAGTGTAGTTTGGCAGTACTTTCAGTCAAAAGAAGGCCATTCAAGTCCAGCTACATGTTCAATTTACAATGCTGATTAGTCTGGTGGTGGCGAGGACCCTAAACTATACACAACATCACCGCTGTTACAACATCTGGTACGAACTGGACTGAGGATGGGAGGAGGATTCAGCAGAATCTTAACCACTGGATTCAGTATTCGGCCGAACCCCAAAAATCTGGATTCAGTGCATCCCTAGTAATATATGTCATAGATTTTTCCCGCTGACTGAGCCTCAACATATTGACATCGTCCATCACTCCGCTCTGATAAATCTGGATTCGGTGCATCCCTAATTTAATTAGCCATGGAAACAGCTTAGTTGGACTACTGTTATTTCCAGAATATGGGCCTAAAACTAAATATTATTGGTATGTAAATGTAGTCACTGAGTCTTCTATCAGTTTGCAGAGCATCTGAGATTTTGTGTGTCCTCGCTTAACATTCAGCTGGTATTTGAACAATGAGATTGCTCTGTGACAGCCTCCGAGCACTCGGTACACCGTGTGTATACAGTACGTGTGTGTGGGCGGGGGAATTCATGAATGTGCTCATGAATTTACAGACGTGTATCAGTGACTTGTTGGATGAGTCAAATGCAGATTCTATAGACGGCGTCTGACAGGACGTTTACAGGATTAGAAGAAGTATTAACCCTTGTGTTGTCTTCTGGTCGACCATGCACTTGTTGTCCTTCTGGGTCAAAATTAAAACTTTTTTTTTACTATTTCTTTTTATATTTTTGACACATTTTCTGACGTTTTTGTCACTTTTTTTGTCACTTTATTCAATGTTTTTTCACGTTTTCGATGCTATTTTTCACTAACACCAACTTATTACCAATAGTTGTACACAAATTTTTGGAATTCATGGTCTTTAAATCTCATTTATAGGAGATTATACCTAATTTTGAAATGATGAACGATTTTGACTAATAGAGGAACGGAAGAAATGAAAGTTTAGAGGAATATTTCCCTGAAATTAGAACTCCTTGATCTCTTGATTTAATAAGTTCTACCCTCTAATTATTCAATGTGTCCCTTCAAATTAATAATTGGTGCCTTTGAACAACTAAATTGGTCTTAAAATGCTTGGCCATCAGCCGTGTGCTTGGCCTTCAGCCATGTGCTTGGCCATCAGCTGTGTGCTTGGCCATCAGCCGTGTGCTTGGCCATCCGCCGTGTGCTTGGCCATCCGCCGTGTGCTTGGCCATCAGCTGTGTGCTTGGCCATCAGCTGTGTGCTTTGCCATCAGCTGTGTGCTTGGCCATCCGCCATGTGCTTGGCCATCAGCCATGTGCTTGGCCATCAGCCGTGTGCTTGGCCATCCGCCATGTGCTTGGCCATCAGCTGTGTGCTTTGCCATCAGCTGTGTGCTTGGCCTTCAGCCATGTGCTTGGCCATCCGCCGTGTGCTTGGCCATCAGCTGTGTGCTTGGCCATCAGCTGTGTGCTTGGCCATCAGCCGAGTGCTTGGCCATCAGCTGTGTGCTTGGTCATCAGCTGTGTACTTGGCCATCAAAAGGTATTTCAGATTGGACGTGCTGTGATGATAGCTCAGTTCACAATGACAAAACACACAGACAATGTGTGAATCTTCATGTTTTGGCTGTTAAACATAATTTGGAGTCATCTTCCTCATATTTTTTGGTGAAGGACGTTTGGTGTCCTTCACAAGAGAGACTGAAAGGGACACATCAAATGATTTTAGAAAGGGATTTAGTGATTCAAGGACATGTTAAAAGGCTGACATTTCTGAACAGATTAAGTATACTGACTAACAAATTAAAGTTTGAGAACACAAATGCATAACTAAAGGTAATTATTCATCAAAACTTGTCTCCCCTAAATATTGGACTCTGTGAACTTGGTCTATGGTCATTTCCTAACAGTTGTTTGTGGTGCCAGCACGTCATTTTAACACCTTACATGCCAACACTACGTACTGCGGTGTTAAGAGTAGGGCTGTACCGAATACCATTATTTAAGCTACGAATCTTCGGTAATGGTAAGGGGGTAAGTGAGCATCCGGAAAGCGTACCTCCTATGGGGAGATTCTGATGCTAACAAGCCATCACCTCCCGTTAGCATCCCATTGACTGCCATTCATTTTGATGTCACTTTGACAGAGAATAACTTTACATCTGAAGAGTTTAAAGACTCTATTTGTTCATTGTTTATTTCTAAAGAAACACGACAATGTATAAAAGGCTCCATTACCTTGTACCTCACGTTATGGCTCCGTAGCAGACGTTTTTATAAAAATAGGCTAACGATTGGGTCATAACCACGAGACTTACTGTCTCATAGTAGAGGAATTACCGTATAGTACAGGAGAAGCTCTCAGGCAGTTTGGACTTCCATTAGCTGTTTAAGTTTAATTACTAATGTTAAATGTTAATCATTTTAGTGATCAATAATTAGCCTGTGTCTATGTTATCTCCTTACATATACCTACGCTCTCCGTCTCTGCTAGATTGGGAATGATTGAGATTTCTCTTGGCACAGCTACCAGAAGACTTCCAACTTTCAGACAGGTTGCTCACGTCACATCTACGTCTTCAAGCTCAGTTGGAGGCTGCTCAGTAACGCTCAGCCATCACCGGGAAAGAGACTTCACTGGTCTCCGTAGAAATATATGGCATCGCTGTGTCCATTATTTTACTGTCTATGGATATTTCCCGTTTACAGTAATGTTACGGGACCCGCACGCTACGACACGGACAGACAAGTCTGATCTCCGGTTACATCACAACCTTATTAATAAAGTAATGATAAAGTCGGTGTTTCAAGCCCCCAACGTCTCCTCCCAGGCAGCGCTGCCTGGAAGGCACTAGGATTAGGCAATGGTTATGGTTATGGTTAGGGTTAAGGTTAAGGTTAGTGTTAGGTGCCTTGAAGTCAACGGTCACAATGCTGCCTTGAAGGAGACGTTGGGGGCTTAAAACACCATTGAGCATTTTTAAACCCTTTATAAAATTTTTCCGAGGTTTTCCTGCCTCGGGACTACACGTGAAAATTAGCATTTATGCTATAACCTGGCTCTGTACAGAAATGTTAGATTGTTCATTAATGTGCACTGTCCTGAATAAATAAATAAATAAAATAGCCTTATTATAAATTATTATGTAAAAAATTTGTCTCAAAAATCAAATTTAATTGAGGTGAGAAATCCCCCCACCCCAACCTTTTTTTTTTGGGGGGGGGGGGGGGACATAATTTGAATATGACAGGAAGTGCCTCCTCCTGGGCGTCAGCTGAAACAAACAGAGATGACGGTCAGTCTCTTACCTCCAGGTTCTGCAGGTAGCCTTCCTGAGGGTCGCACAGCAGAGACGAGATCCGGTGGTTGTGTCTCATACAGCGCGTGCTGCTGTCCCTCCACAGGGGGAAGATCTGCCGGATCACCGTCATGCGCCCCAGTGCACTGTGGGTAAGCTCCAGGATCTCTGTGTCGCTGATTTCCTGCAGTGACAAAGTGAAGGAACCCGTTATTGACCTCAAGCAGGATTTATGCTTTTAGAGTCTTCAAGGACAGAAAGTGGATCACGGAAGGCTTGTATCATGTGGACGCGCCGACAGTTTTATTGTCATTACTTAGAATTCCTCATGGGGGCGACAAACGACTATAGACTACGCACTATTAAGAGCATCCTGCAGTATGGAGGCGCAGTGTGGTTTGGGGGCCTCTCAGTTCATCTGAAGGCCAGGATTCTATGGCTCCTGAGGATTTGTTCCAAATTGGTGGGACGTTCAGTGGAGAACGCGTTCACTGAAAGCCACGTATTGCACAGCGTCAGACTGGCTGACAAAATCTCTCAGGACTCCTCCCATGTGTTGTTGTACCAACTCCTGCCCTCTGGGAGGCGCTATAGGGCCCCAGACTGAGTACCAACTCCTGCCCTCTGGGAGGCGCTATAGGGTCCCAGACTGAGTACCAACTCCTGCCCTCCAGGAGGCGCTATAGGGTCCCAGACTGAGTACCAACTCCTGCCCTCTGGGAGGCGCTATAGGGTCCCAGACTGAGTACCAACTCCTGCCCTCTGGGAGGCGCTATAGGGTCCCAGACTGAGTACCAACTCCTGCCCTCTGGGAGGCGCTATAGGGTCCCAGACTACAGGAAGAACAAATATAAAAACTCATTTGTTCCTCTGTCAATATCTCTGCTGAATCCACACAGGAGGGCAAAGAAGTGATAGTTCCCCCCTATTTTTACTTTTATCTATTTTTATTTTTATCTATATGTTTATGGCTATTTAAGACCACTCTTGCAGGGCAGGGCCCCCCTCATATTAATTAAGTAACTATTTATGTTTTATTGATGCTTCTATGTTTTTTAGCTCTTGTTTTTATGGTTGTTGTGTTATGATTGTTGGAGCTTGTATTACAAGACAAATTTCCGTGTACACGGACAATAAAGTGCTATCTATCTATCTATAGCTTTAAGCAATTATTTAATAAATGAGAAACTTTGAACATAATACCCAGTTACAGAGAGTCAGAGGGTGGGACATTAAGTCAGACTCAGTGGTGAGTGAAACCGAAGCAGAGGGACGGACACAGAGCTGTAGCCGAGCCAAATTAGACCACTTAACTCGTTAACTGGTCCTCAGATCTCTGCAGGGTAAATCCAGACAGCTAGCTAGACTATCTGTCCAATCTGAGTTTTCTGTTGTACGACTAAAACTACTTTTGAACGTACACATGAAATATGATTCCTGAGATTTGAGAAGACTTGACTCATGTTT
Organism: Sander lucioperca; assembly: GCF_008315115.2. NCBI lineage: Eukaryota > Metazoa > Chordata > Actinopteri > Perciformes > Percidae > Sander > Sander lucioperca. The sequence continues at coordinate 26,680,382 of NC_050194.1, read as the reverse complement.
CTAGTGTCTTGAGATCATAAACTGCTCAACAGATATATGTCTTTGCAAAATAGTTCTGAATGACCCAAAGACACCATAGGCGTAACAATAGGCGATGCGAGACTAGTGTGATACCAATTTCCCTGAAGAAAAGGCTGTTTGTAGCAGACGAGGTGTGTAAATGAGTGTGCATTTCATCCTGAGTAACGTCAATGCAGCAACCTGATGAAGAAAATACTGTTCATTACCTCCACCGAGTTAATTAAGGGACACCAGTTTTCACACAGAAACAAATGACAGATTGGAGGATTCATAGAAGCCATTAAAAAGCGTCCTTTATTGATGCATGTTTTTAATTGCTTTGACGCTGAGAAACCCAATTATTTTCTGCGAGGTGTAATTATGAATACCCTCAATCTAACTTTCAATACATAACAAATAAACTTTGAATAATACTAAGTTTATTATGCTTTATAACAGAAAATAATAACAGAGCACGACTTAAAGAAGAGTGGGAACACTTTACTTGAAGGTATCGACATAAGAGTGACATGACACTGTCATGAACATGTCATAAACATTATAAACAAGTCATTAACAACTTATGTCATTAAGGGTCATTCGGTTGTTGCCATGACAAGTTGACATTGTTTGGGTTGTATTGTGTAATGGCAAAAATTACCTTTAAACATGATTTGAATTCTATTCTTCTACATTTTGTGTTTAACCTAAAAGATTCCTATGTGGAACAGCTGAAATCGTAAAACTTGGAGACACTTGAAGCTATTTTCTTTTAGCCTTCTGTTTTAGACTTTAGCAGATAAGGTTTGACCATAAACAAAGTCTGGGAATGTAATGTGTACGCTGAACAGATAAGGTATATTAATTTCTCCTTGGATAGTTGAGACTGGATGTCTAAACCTTGGGGTAGAAAGTGGTACAGAGGGGAAGAAGCGAAGTGGCTCCTGAATGTCTGACTATGTTTGACTGTAAGAAATGTTGAGTCATGTGACTGAAGATGCATATAAACTGTGTGCTTTTTCTCATTCGTTGAATACACTTTCCCACTGTACTGTTGTACTTGTGAAACCGTGTTCCTATATTTGCAAATATAAATAAATACTCAAAGACCAAACTTTGGTTTAATTCTCAAATAGTCCTTATTTGTTTCATCTTGTCCTTTATTGAAAAACACCCTGCTGCAAACAAGAAAAGTTTCCACCACAATTGCTTATGACAACTTGACATTAATCAAAGTGACATTACCAGAAGTTGTCTTGGTCATGACAACTTGACATTAATTAAAGTGACATTACCAGAAGTTGTCTTGGTCATGACTTGACATTAATCAAAGTGACATTACCAGAAGTTGTCTTGGTCATGACAACTTGACATTAATCAAAGTGGCATTACCAGAAGTTGTCTTGGTCATGACAACTTGACATTAATCAAAGTGACATTACCAGAAGTTGTCTTGGTCATGACAACTTGACATTAATCAAAGTGACATTACCAGAAGTTGTCTTGGTCATGACTTGACATTAATCAAAGTGACATTACCAGAAGTTGTCTTGGTCATGACAACTTGACATTAATCAAAGTGGCATTACCAGAAGTTGTCTTGGTCATGACTTGACATTAATCAAAGTGACATTACCAGAAGTTGTCTTGGTCATGACAACTTGACATTAATCAAAGTGACATTACCAGAAGTTGTCTTGGTCATGACAACTTGACATTAATTAAAGTGACATTACCAGAAGTTGTCTTGGTCATGACAACTTGACATTAATCAAAGTGACATTACCAGAAGTTGTCTTGGTCATGACAACTTGACATTAATCAAAGTGACATTACCAGAAGTTGTCTTGGTCATGACAACTTGACATTAATCAAAGTGACATTACCAGAAGTTGTCTTGGTCATGACAACTTGACATTAATTAAAGTGACATTACCAGAAGTTGTCTTGGTCATGACTTGACATTAATCAAAGTGACATTACCAGAAGTTGTCTTGGTCATGACTTGACATTAATCAAAGTGACATTACCAGAAGTTGTCTTGGTCATGACAACTTGACATTAATTAAAGTGACATTACCAGAAGTTGTCTTGGTCATGACAACTTGACATTAATTAAAGTGACATTACCAGAAGTTGTCTTGGTCATGACTTGACATTAATCAAAGTGACATTACCAGAAGTTGTCTTGGTCATGACAACTTGACATTAAATTAGTTTGGGATGTCGTTGTGATGACAACTTCACATTAAATTTCTTTGGAGTGTCCTTATTAAGTCAACTTGACATTAAACAGGATGACATTATGTCAAGTTGTCATGACCAAGACAACTTCTGGTAATGTCACTTTGATTAATGTCAAGTTGTCATAATCAAGACAACCCAAACAATGTCAACTTGTCATGACAAAAACCGAATGACACTTAATGACAGAAGTCATAAACGTTTACGACACGGTTATAATGTTTATGACACGTTCATGACATTGTCATGTCATAATTATGACAGTGTCATGTCACGATTATGTCGATACCTTCAAGTGTTACCAAAGAGTCTTCGCCTGATGACTCGGTTTGTTTTCTTCTGGCATTAATAGTCAACGTTGGTTGCATTTCTGCATTTACGTTCACGCTATCCAATGAAAAGTGAGCCTGGGATTGTATTGATGCACGTTTTTAACTGCTTTGACGCTGAGAAACCCAATTATTTTATGCGAGGTGTAATTATGAATAACCTCAATATAACTTTCAATGCATACCAAATAAACTATGAATAATGCTAAGTTTATTATGCTTTATAACACAGAAAATAGCAATAACAGAGCACGACTTAAGAAAAGTCTTAGACTGATGACTCGGTTTGTTTTCTTCTGGCATTAATAGTCAACGTTGGTTGCATTTCTGCATTTAGGTTCCTGCTATCCAATTAAAAGTGAGCCTGGGATTGTAAACAAAAGTCACAAGGATTTGCGGCTCATTTGTTCAAGAGTTTGGAAGACGAGTCTTTCTGTCAGGTTTAAAGGGTTTAAAGTCAAAACAAGTTTGTATCTCAGGTCGTGTAATTGCAGCCGAGACATTAACGGTCCGTCTGCTGCGCTTGCTGAGACATATTTTACTTTCTCTCGTGTTCATTCCACTCAAGAAGGAAGACGTGTGAGCATCAGTTCACTTAGTTTCTTCCCCCAAGCAGTCACTCTGTTGAACATTCAGAAATAGCCCCCATCCTCACACTGAACAAAGTCAACCACCACTGTTCTGCTCATCTCCTCATGTCTATTTCAATTCTAAAATTACAATATTGTTAGTACTACCATTGCACTGATCTGCCTTGCACTGTACTCCTAAAATCTCAGTCTATAGGCCGATATTGCACTATTCCTTCCCTCTCTTTTGGATATTTTTTGTAAAATTGTAAATTCTATTGTATTGTTATACTGTACACAATTTTTTTTATATTCTTACCGTCATTTATGTTAATATGTTAGGTGTTGTACTTTGAGAGCAAAGATTACCGGAATCAAATTCCTTGTTTGTCTACACAAACCTGGCCAATAAAGCTGATTCTGATTCTGATTCTGATCATTAGGGATGCACCGAATCCAGATTTTTGGGGTTCGGCAAGAATACCGAATCCACTGGTTAGGATTCTGCCGAATCCGAAACTGAATACTGAATCCTCCTCCCATCCTCAGTCCATTAACACAGTCAACACATTAATGTATGTAATGTACCTGAAGTTGCTGCATTGTGCTGCAGTTAACATTAGAATAAGATTGTGGTTTCGATTAAAATCATTACTTGACTTCCTAACGTGTTGTAGCTCTGTTTGTTCGAACGGGACATGTACCCCGGTCTCCTGGGTGAAAGTCCTGTGTTGTCCTGTTTGTCACGATGTGATTGGCCTGGCCAGAGTTTGGTTTTTCCAGCTCTTAAGCCAACAGAAAGTTGCTAGACTAACCCTGGCTGCAAATGACATTTGCTGCCGCTATGGTTCATCTAGATTTCTAGGCTAACTCGCTACCGTAGTCGCTCTTAATGCTACGTCATCTTCAAACCCCGCGTAGCTGCTGCTCTCTCCGGTGCACTCTACACGCACGCTGAAGGGCGCTTTTTTCATCGTATCTGACGCTGACAGCCACTGCCCAAACGTCTGTATTTTACGAGTTCGGAGTGAGAAACGGGTTGTAAAGCCGGAGATCCTCCTTCCTCTCTCTGTGTGTTGCTGTTCTCAAACTCCGTTTGTTTCGGGAAACAACAACCTTCGAGCTAGCGAGCTACACGCTGAAAATGTCAAGTTATGAAGACAGTTTGGACGGTGCAACAAGACAGACCTGCTCGGTTCTTTCAGGGAATGATTGTAAAGATTTACAAAGAATATGTTTAGGGCATTTCCTCTCTAACTGGGACCAATGAGCCAATGAGGTTTAACGATGTATCAGCTGATTTAAATAGCTCACGTTACTGTATTGTGTCAACAGTTAACTTCATTTAATATTGTATGTGGCGCAGTGGTGTAGTCTAGTTTTTTTGATCTTATATGAGGCTCCTTTTTCAACTACAAGGTCAATATTGTGTTTCACTAACGACAAAACAACGAATAATCTATTTATAATCATTCATTTATATGGAGCTAAGCTTCAGGAGCTTTCCATCTTTACTCTCCTTCCTCGACTATTTTTGACTGGCTCGATAGACGGCGACCGGAAGAACAACAGCTACAGTTGTTTTTTACAATTTTCATCACGTAAGATGAAAACAGTAAAGATAGGCGGTTCTCAATTCATCTTAGAGTGTTTTTTTCACAAAAGCACAGCCTCGGGGTTAGCAAACAGCTGTGACGAAGAACGAGAAAATCAATATTCAAACTACTTTCTGGCGGTCCTCGAACACAAATTGGAGGCAGAAGAGGAGCTGAAATGGATGTGATATTACAGGAGGGCGGTAATGACCTGCATACAGGCACAGAGAGGCAGACTGGGGGTGAGCTGAGGATAATGGGAAGAACTGGAAGGATCAGATAAGAGGTATGGACGGCAATTATTTCCCAAGAAACAGGTAATGGCATTCCTGACTTAGATGGGACACTGTGTGCAGTTTACTGCAGCTTATTCAGAAGCAATGAGGCTTCAGATAATAGAAAAACACGGCATGTTGAAGAGTTTATCATAAACACACTGTTAGACATCATTACCCAACTGCTGTCAGACACTAAAAGTCTATCGCATGCTTGTGGCTCATTCTGTTGGACAAGATGGATTTAAGATGGAGAAACAACATTGCTATTCAAAGATCGTCACGGCTAGCGGGATACAAAATGTAAAAGTTGTCCAAATGAGAGAGAGAGCGAGAGTTTACTAAAGCAAAAAGGTTTATCTTCTTTATAGTTTAGGCCTCGCTCTGCTCTACACAGTCAGACTTGGCTTAGTCTGGATTCACATTTCCCAACACATTCTCACTCCCATCTCGTAAAACACGGACGCTTGGTCAGGTGCCTTTGTCGTTGTTATTGAGGCTAAAAGTCTCCTTTAGCGTCATATAACGCGATTTAACTAAACGCGCTTGGTCGGGACTATTGGCGTCCCTTTTGAGCAAGGGGGTAAGCTTCTCCTCGGACCGCGAACCTCCTATGGCGCCATTCTGATGCTAACAAGCCATCACCTCCCATTAGCATCCCATTGACTGCCATTCATTTTGACGTCACTTTGACAGAGAATAACTTTACATCTGAAGAGTTTAAAGACTCTATTTGTCCGTTGTTTATTTCTAAAGAAACACGACAATGTATAAAAGGCTCCATTACCTTGTACCTCACGTTATGGCTCCGTAGCAGACGTTTTTATAAAAATAGGCTAACGATTGGGTCATAACCACGAGACTTACTGTCTCATAGTAGAGGAATTACCGTATAGTACAGGAGAAGCTCTCAGGCAGTTTGGACTTCCATTAGCTGTTTAAGTTTAATTACTAATGTTAACTATCATTTTAGTGATCAATAATTAGCCTGTGTCTATGTTATCTCCTTACATATACCTACGCTCTCCGTCTCTGCTAGATTGGGAATGATTGAGATTTCTCTTGGCACAGCTACCAGAAGACTTCCAACTTTCAGACAGGTTGCTCACGTCACATCTACGTCTTCAAGCTCAGTTGGAGGCTGCTCAGTAACGCTCAGCCATCACCGGGAAAGAGACTTCACTGGTCTCCGTCCAGAGACACGGGATCTGCTGGTCCATTCTTATACACAGTCTATGCTTTTGACGCAGTTATGTTTAGGAAAAGGTCGTGGGTGGGCTTACGTTTCCGTGACACGCGGCAATAACGGGACGGTTAGAGACACACGCAGGACGCGATCCCCAGTCTCCTGGGTGAAAGTCCTGTGTTTGGCTCATCCGCCACCCTGACCGACCTCCCTACGTGGAATTTCGTCCTTACATACTACTCTCTAAACCCCGTGTAACTGCTGCTCTCCCCAGTACGTTCTACAAACATGCTGAAGGGCGCTTTTTTCGTCGCTTCAGACGCTGACAGCCACTGTCTAAACGTCCATATTTTACAAGTTCGGAGTGAGAACAGGTTGCATTTCCAGGATAAAGCCGGCTTTGCCGCTCACCTTCTGCTCTCTTTGTGTTGCCGTTTTCTTTGGGAAAACATAACCTCTTTGGCAGAGGTAATTATCTGTCATGGAGGTTATGTTTTCGGTTCAGTTTGTTGGTTCGTCTTTGTTGGATTTTTCTGACTAGTAGTTAAACAAAATGCTGCATTTTGCATCCAAAAAAAATCTATAAAGTTAGTATATTCAGTACCACTAGTTTGGGCAGATGTAGAGACAATTACAGACCTAGTCTGAATTCAAATAAACTGAAATAGTACGAGACTATGCACAGGGAAACTAGCTATATTGAACGTCCAGCGGCAGTTCTAACCGCTATTGGCCAACAACACGGTCGCATCAGCTGATATGCATCAGCTGATCTGCATCAGCTGGCCCCTCGCTCCTAAATGGCTACACTCAAACAGGACGCCCTACTTAAAGCTGCTTTAGTTTGTTCCTAACTGCTTTCTGCTCGCATCTATGCAACCCACCTCCTCCCCAGCT
>NC_050194.1:26650787-26668287 GCF_008315115.2 Sander lucioperca | reverse complement strand
ATGGACCAGAGTCTGGTAGGACCAGGCTAGTGTACCAGAGTCTGGTAGGACCAGGCTAGTGTACCAGAGTCTGGTAGGACCAGGCTAGTGTACCAGAGTCAGGTAGGACCAGGCTAAATATTTCTGTCTTTGTGTCTTCATCCTCCACTGGAAAATGAACCAAACAGGATTTTTTTCTCTTGAACTTTGAAAGATAAATATCATGCCAGCAGGTGATATTTGCTGTATGGCACTATGGAAAAGTTCACGTCATACGTGAGATCCCCTGCATGCATTGCCCTGACACAAACCCTTTCAGAAAGGCTTCCAGCCTCCACAGCATCACTAGACATGATGTGTTTACTTTCTAAATGTTCAGCAGTTTGAGAGTTTGGGTGGATTTACAACCGCTTCACAGATCAAACCTGCCAGCTGCTGCTCCACAGACTCTGTCTAACCACTAGGCTTCACTGCCGCCCACTAGGTGTCTCTCTGTCTTTTCCCCTTCATTTAATTACCGTCCTCCACCAACCAATCTGTGTGTGTCTCACCTCACCCTCCCTCTGTCTCTCTCTCTCATTACTGTAACACTACCACTCTCTACACTCTGTTCTCTATCCTCTCCTCTCTGCTGTGTGAAAGTCTCTCTCGGTCCTTTATAATTGGTGTGTCTCCTACTGCTGACAACACGCGTGCATTTGTAATATACTCCCACCCAGAACTAACCCTAACCCTCATACACTGTCTGTGTAGAAAATACACATAGTGCCTGGAGGAGAAAATGGCTCCATTTTCACCGAAATATTCCAGCGTTACAGCTTGTTTTTAACCATGACAGAACACGTTTCGGTGCCAGATACAACTCAAAGTACAATAAAAACAAAACTGCTTTAGCTTGCTGTCAGACAGCCCAGTCTCACGGCATTTCGTGAAATGTACACAAAATAAACGAGAAAATCCTGACCTTTACACGAATTAATAAATCAAAATAACGTGACCATGGAACTGAAGCTGTTTATCTCTGCTCTCTTCAAAGCCACCAGACTCCTTTAACAAAAACAGAAATGTTACCGTACGTCCACACCGCCGCCGACTTGATCTTCTAAAGATACAGGAAGTCATTAATTTTCAATGGAAGCTGCTTCTCTCAGCTGCAAGGAGCGGAAAATCTGTCGGCGTCACGTTGTGGGCGTTTTGAGCGACCAGAGCGTCAATCAGAAAGTTGAAAGTAGGTCAACTTTATGGTAATGAGCTATGACGCGGTTCAGCGGCAACCAATCAGAATATAGACGTCCTTCACGCTGGCTGATTCCAGAGAAACATACGATGTAAACTTTGGTTCCTACCAAAACATTAGTTCAGAGAAAAAGGAGGAGAAGCTCATCATGGCCGTTGCTGGGTTCCCTATCATTTATGATATTTGCGTATAGGGACCAGTTAACGTTACCTGCCGGTCACATGGTCTCTAAACAGTCCGCTCACGGTGAAGTCCTGCACGGATCAACAGCTGGCGGCTGCTCGCTCTGCCTGCATGCTGCTGCGGTTCAGCGGCTAACGAGCGAGCTAACTGCTAACAGACACCGCTGCGACCAACAACCAATACACATTCTGTCATTATATATGTCATTTATAAAAGGTCTCTAGTGTCAGTGTATTGGCCGTGCAGTGGCTGCTTGATCTTTTTCCATGATGAACATAGAATGCTGCTACGTCAGAGCGGCCAAAGCCTCAAACAGCTTCCCCGGACTTTCTGACAAGCCTCCTTGACCGGGCGGCCAGAGCGTCTTTGGAGCTCAAGATGGCGGCGGTGTGGACGTACAGTTACCTCGCAGAAACCGGGAGTTGCTGCAGTGTGACTTTTTTTTGAAGGGTATGGTCGGATTCACCAAACTCACACAATAACAAAAAAGGTAATGGGTTTCGTGGTGTTTGTCGCCTTTTTCGAGGATTTTTTTGGAACACGTTTTTGTTGCCTTTCTTAAGGTTTTCTGGACAAGTTTTTTTCTCATTTTTTAAATTTTTTTGTGGCAATTTTGAAGGAGTTTTTGTCTCATTTTTTCTAGTTTTCTTTCTACAATTTTTTCTATATTCTTGTAGCTTTTCATAAATACATGCAGCCATGTCCCGGGACCTCCCTAGATGGTTGGAGATCACAATCAATGTTGAACCCAAACTTACGCCCTTTTAAGAAATGATCCGTCAACGGCATTACCTTCCTTTCAGACGGCCCTTTACGACGTGGAACTTCGACATAGGACTGCAGGGCCAGGGATCGAACCACCAACCTTCTGATTGGCAGGCGCTCTACCACTGAGCCACAGCCACCTTTTCTTTCACCGCATCCTCTCCAGCAGCTTGTTCCCTGCGGTTGCTGTGTTTGTTTTACATCTATCTGGAGTAATGTACTAGTTGAAGCTCTGACAACCACACACAATGGATTAGTTGTGTGGTCTCTAAAATGTCAGAAAATGGTGAAAAATGTGGATCAGTGTTTCCCAAAAAACCCAAGATGACGTCCTCAAATGTCTTGTTTTGTCCACAACTCAAAGATATTAAGTTTCCTGTCCCAGAGGAGAGAAGAAACTAAAACATATTCACATTTAACAAGCTCCAATCACACAAGGTTTACTGTTTTTTTTGTGAAAAATTGACTTAAATCGATTATCAAAATAGATGCCGATAAATATAATACTTGACAACTAATCGATAAGTCTTTGCAGCTCTAGAACTATATTATTTTTAATTGAGTTTTCGGCTCGTTTTTGTTGTGGAAAAAAATGCCCATTACCAAAATATTTCCCCAAAATGTTTGTTGACCAAATGAAGACTGAGTTGGAGGGAAGGAAGGAAGAGAAGATGGGAAGGGAAAGAGGGAATTCATTCTGAAAACACGTCCTGATGAAAGAGATGCCTTCAGCGGGTACAAAATGTTACACTGCGCTCACATTTTACTTCTGAAAAAAGGAACCGGCACAAACGCTCATCTATCCCCCCCAAAAAAAACGAAACAAATTTGATCACACACACTGTTTAACATGCCAAAAAAGCTCAAACAGAGGTTGGCGAACAAGCCGCTCTGGGGACCGTGAACACCGTTTTCACTCTTTTGGTTAATTAAAAACTCAGAGTGTAATTAGTAAAATGATGACTTTCAAACAAAGCAGAGAATTTTAAGTGGATTAGGAGGTTGCTACCAAGCTGGGAGGTAAAACGAAAATCTGGCGATGAAAGCGAGCTCTGAGGTTGTTGTATTCAGCCTTCAGCAGATGACAGCCAGCCCGCGTCCCTCTGAATTATGCTGTTAACACCAATGTCAGCTCAGTTAATTGCATGGGAAGATGCCTGGATATTGATATAGTGCAGAATTAATTTAGTAGGAGAGATGATTAAAAAACCAAAAAAATCAACCGCACGACCACAAGCATACATCGCACAATCACAAGCATACACCGCACAATCACAAGCATACACCGCACAACCACAAGCATACACCGCACAATCACAAGCATACACCGCACAATCACAAGCATACACCGCACAATCACAAGCATACACCGCACAACCACAAGCATACACCGCACAATCACAAGCATACACCGCACAATCACAAGCATACACCGCACGACCACAAGCATACACCGCACACACCGCACGACTACAAGCACACACCGCACGACCACAAGCATACACCACACACACATCGCACGACCACAAGCATACACCGCACACACCGCACGACCACAAGCATACACCACACACACACCGCACGACCACAAGCATACACCACACACACACCGCACGACCACAAGCATACACCGCACACACCGCACGACCACAAGCATACACCACACACACCGCACGACCACAAGCATACACCGCACACACCGCACGACCACAAGCATACACCGCACACACCGCACGACCACAAGCATACACCGCACGACCACAAGCATACACCACACACACCGCACGACCACAAGCATACACCACACACACCGCACGACCACAAGCATACCCCGTACGACCACAAGCATACACCGCACACACCGCACGACCACAAGCATACACCGCACGACCACAAGCATACACCACACACACCGCACGACCACAAGCATACACCGCACACACCGCACGACCACAAGCATACACCGCACACCGCACGACCACAAGCATACACCACACACACCGCACGACCACAAGCATACACCGCACACACCGCACGACCACAAGCATACACCGCACGACCACAAGCATACACCACACACACCGCACGACCACAAGCATACACCGCACACACCGCACGACCACAAGCATACACCGCACACACCGCACGACCACAAGCATACACCGCACACACCGCACGGCCACAAGCATACACCGCACACACCGCGCGACCACAAGCATACACCACACACACCGCACGACTACAAGCATACACCGTACGACCACAAGCATACACCACACACACCGCACGACCACAAGCATACACCGCACACACCGCGCGACCACAAGCATACACCACACACACCGCACGACTACAAGCATACACCGTACGACCACAAGCATACACCACACACACCGCACGACTACAAGCATACACCGTACGACCACAAGCATACACCACACACACCGCACGACCACAAGCATACACCACACACACCGCACGACTACAAGCATACACCGTACGACCACAAGCATACACCACACACACCGCACGACCACAAGCATACCCCGTACGACCACAAGCATACACCGCACACACCGCACGGCCACACAACACGGTCTCACGGCAGTTATTGTCACGTTATTTTTAATCTATTGATTCGTGTACAACAACACGTTTATTGCGTTTTTTTTGTGGTGGCCAGCACGAAATGGGAACCATCTTTTCAGAGGTTGGGTTTTGGAAAAAAACAACGGGGAAAGGACGCCTCACACCCCGGGAGGCGGCCGCTGGGGGACGCGCGACAATAACGGGACGGTTGTGATTAAGAAGACTACGGGGAAACTAAACGCCACACTCGGGACGCGATCCCTGCTCTCCGGGGTGAAAGTCCTGTGGTGTTTGACCCATCCACCCCCCCAACCAACCCCCCTACGCGGATTTTCGGTTTTTCATACTTCTCGCTACCGTATTCGTGCTGTGATCACAAAATATGCTTCCCATTGAAGTACATTAGTTTACATTTTCATGCTGGCCAACATGAAAAAAAACGAGAAAAACGTCCCCGTGAACACGAATCAATAGATTAAAAATAACGTGACCATTTCACAAACTGCCGTGAGACTGGGTTGGACCACTAGCATACACCGCACAAGCTAAAAAAAAATCAGAACTCCTGCTCTGGAGATGTCAGTATTTTGGGATTTAACACAATGCCCGCTGTGGTTAGAGGGGGCTGTCATTTTCTCTTTGCACCCAGACTCATTTCAAGACGCCCACGCATGCCTGACAATGAAAAATGAAAAACAATCATAAAGGGCAGCCGTTGGAGAATCAACACCAAAGGCACTCAACTTGTGTTTCATGCCAGATAGAAGCTGTTTTTATTTATTTTTTTAACAAACACACAGGAAAGTGCTCTTGAACCTTTCTGGCTTTTTATTTAAGGTCAGTGCCTGTCTACGGCTCTGGTTCAAAAGCAGCTGTAATTAATTGAGCCCTTAGTAATGTATTTACTGTAAGGGTGCTTCCACACAAGCCCCATTTGGTCCGGACTTTTTACAGTCCCTCCAGAAAAACGTGATTATGCGATTCCATAATTCAATGCATAATCAGCCAAAGTCTGCATATTTATGCGGGGGCACTTTCGCCGCATAAATTGCAGATTTCCGTGCAAAATATGCGGGGCTTGCATGATTTCATAATCCCCGCATTTTCATTGCAAAAAAGTCCCATATATATCTTAGCAGAAAGTTGAAAAATGTTGCATTTACTTCACACAAGAGCAGCCGTTTTCCCCTGTTGTCATGGGAACGTTATGAAGTGACGTAATTAGTATATCTCCACTATATAAGTATATAGTGAAGATAACGCAAAAAAGTCAGTGCACTGAAAGTACTCGGATGATCCCCTAAAAATGGTCAAAAAGTTCAGTGTGCAACGATGGAGCCTACTTGCACTAAAAAGGCGCCATCTTGACTACAAAGCCTTGACCGGCAGCTGATTGGACGAACACGTCACGTGGGTCTGGCTGCTCGAGAATTTCAAACTGAAGTGAACATGGCGGTTCGTTCAGAATACGATCTCATATTGTACTAAAATAATTCACCAAAACGTGTTAAGCAAACATTTTAAGAGAGAAATAGGCCGTGCAGTTGCTGAATCTGTCTTCATTTTGGATCAACAAAGGTCAGTTTAAAAGATTTTCGTCAGATTTTGAGAGACGGGCGAGCCGAGCTGGCCGCTACTCATTTGAATACAGGAAAGCTGGCTGGAAAATTGCGTTCACACGTGTTGCGTTCGTCACGTTCTTTCCGCTCGTCATTTCCGGTAAGTGTTTTAACATAAGTGTTCATTTTGGGACAATGCTAACCATCCAAAGTGGGCACTACGGCAGTAAGTGGTCAGTGCACGTTAGCAGTGTACTGACGGAAGTATGCCGAATCAGACATAGCCGTTCTTTTGGTACCATAAACATAACAAATAAGCGTACCATAAACACAACCTGAAAACAAAAAGGGTTATGGCTCGATGGCAGATTAAATCTGCGACCAGATGGAAGCAACTGGACCTCCCTGAACAAAGGGTGACGGGGGTCAGCGAGGATTGACTGTGACTTCTTTGTGTACTCTTTTGGGGTGGCAGTAACTCAGTCAGTAGGGAGCTGGGTTGGGAACCAGAGGGTCGCTGGTTCAAGTCCCCATACGGACCAAAGTATGGTGGTGGACTGGTAGCTGGACAGGTGCCAGTTCACCTCCTGAGCACTCCTGCTCGGGGTGCCTTTCCATGTGCAGCCCCCCCACTCTGACATCTCTCCATTAATGCATGTAGAGGTACTGAGCATGTGCAGCTCCCTCACTGCATGTGTGTGTAATTCAGGCCTGTGTGTAATACCAACAGAGTGAAAAACATTGTAATTTCCCTGTGCAGGATTAATAAAGTATAAATTATTATCATAAGGAGAGGTTATCTAGATTTGTGCCTGTTATTTTACTGCACAGTCACAAAACCTTTTAACCTAAATTGGTTTGCAGGCTGGATCAAAGTTTGCGAGGGGCTGGAAATGGCCCGTGAGCCTTGAGTTTGACATGTGATCTCAATAAAGGACCTTGGACCTTTCTTCTTTTTTCTAACCCTAACCCTAACTTTTGTGTTCCCTTCCAAAGAGCACCGTCATTATTTGTTTGAAATTCTGAAATCTCCAGACCTTTTTTTTCCTTTTCTTTTAAAGACAATCCCATATTATGTTTGACAAAGACTGGTGTTGCATGTTCTGAACATCTTACCTCATTCACAAACACCCAGTGACTGTCTTTGGAGGCCAGGTTTGTTTCCACCGCCTGCAGAGAGAGAGAGAGAGAGAGAGAAAGAGAGAGAGAAAGAGAGAGAGAGAGAGAGAGGGTTAATAATAACAAGGACTGAAACTACTCTTATCCACACACTGATCAGCAGAACATGATCTTCCTGCACGGCCTGGATCACGAAGGAGCAGCTGCTATGTTCTCACTTGTGTGTGTGTGTGTGTGTGTGTGTGTGTGTGTGTGTGTGTATGTGTGTGTTGTGGATTGAAAAGTTCACCCCCCCCTTCCCCCCCCCCCCAAAAAAAAAAAAATAACTCAGCCTTTGCCGTTTCTATGATGGGTCATCCTGCCAAAATGTGAAGCAACAAAAGCTTTTTTTGGGGAGAGCATAGCGAGCAGTTGTGTGTGTGTGTGTGTGTGTGTGTGTGTGTGTGTGTGTGTGTGTGTGTGTGTGTGTGTGTGTGTGTGTGTAGATAATTATCAGTGATCAGGTAGTTAAGCTCTCAGCGCTGCTCTAATAACACACTTCACATGACATCTCCTACTTACAGATATCACACCTGTCACCATAAGCTTTACCGGGCCACACACACACACACACACACACACACACACACACACACACACACACACACACACCTCACCTGAGAGAGCAGACAAACCTCTAATACTTCATGTTATTTTTAAAGAACATGTCTAATAAAACACAGCCTGTCTCAGCTACATTTCATTCTGCAGAAATGGGATTTATCTAACATTTATATGTCAACCCTCGAGGTAAAAAAACCAACTGTGTATTTTAGCTTTTAATGATCAGCGTGGGCGAGAGGTTAAAAACAAAGATGGAGCAAACACTTTAAAAGGAAAAATAAGAGAATTAAATGTATCAAGTGGTATTTATGCACAACTAGCGGGGCGACTGACCTCGGTATTCCCTGCAGACCTGCATATATTAAAGTGTAATATACAAAACATTTCTTATAAACACAAACACAAACCTAGAATGTTGAACTCCTCCACAGGGCTCTTTTTCCAAAGACCTCATATTATGCTCCTTTTCAGGTTCATAATTGTATTTAGAGGTTGTATCAGAATAGATTTACATAATGTTAAAAAAACACCGTATTTTAGTTGTTTTGCACATTGCTGCAGCTCCTCTTTTCACCCTGTGTGTTGAGCTCTCTGTTTTAGCTACAGAGTGAGACCTCTCACTGCTGTAACATCTTTGTTGGCAGTCACACATGCTCAGTAGCTAGGTAAGGACTACTAGCCAGTCAGAAACAGAGTATGAGGGCGTGCCCTGACTGTAGCTAGGTAAGGACTACTAGCCAGTCAGAAGCAGAGTATGAGGGCGTGCCCTGACAGTAGCTAGGTAAGGACTACTAGCCAGTCAGAAGAAGAGTATGAGGGCGTGCCCTGACAGTACCTAGGTAAGGACTACTAGCCAGTCAGAAGAAGAGTATGAGGGCGTGCCCTGACAGTACCTAGGTAAGGACTACTAGCCAGTCAGAAGAAGAGTATGAGGGCGTGTCCTGACAGTGGTGGTCAGCCCTTCCTCAGCAGTGCCCCTAGGGGTACTTTAGAGGACTGCAGGTGGTAGGCCTATGTGAATTCTTTTGCAAAATGTTTTTCAGTTACAAGGCTGTAGTTACTTCTACTGTCTGTTTTATCTCCAAGGTTGTCACTTTTTTCAAAGTTTTTGTCTCTGTTTTTGAAGTTTGTCACCTTTCTTGAAGGTTTTGTCATTTGTTCTTGCCTTTCTTCATTACTTCTTTCTACTGTGTTTTCTTTTCTAAGTATTTGTTACTATTTTCAACCTATTCCTGCCTTCCTTCCTTCTTTCTACCGTCTTTTTCCAAGTTGTTGTCTCCTTTTTCCATCATTATCTAAATGATTTCCAGGTCCAAGGCTGTAGTTTAGTAAATCTATCTCTGACAGCGCTGGATTCTTCCTCTTTATAGAGACTTATTAGTGCTGGTTAGAAGGTACATGGCTTAAAAACACTGTTCAAAGGGGGAACATTATTGGAAAAAGCTTGAGAACCAGTGGTATAGATTGACACACACACACACACACACACACACACAGACACACACACACACACAGACACACACACACACACACACACACACAAAACTTGGTTTTAAATCACATAACTGTGTAACATCTTATGTTTCCATTGATGTACTTATAATTAAAGTAACTGAGTATCTGCCTCGATTGGTGAGTCTGTGTCTGTTATTTTATGACTTTGGTGAATCCGAACTAACCCTTTAAAAGAACATTTTGCCCTGATGGCCACCACAGAAAATGTCAGGGATCGTCCAAAATATGTAAGAGTCATCCTCAAATATCCAAAACACATTTTACTCAGACACACACACACACACACATCACTGTCACCACCGTTAAGCCGCGGGACACAAAGTGGAATTGTGTGCACATTTCCTGAAAGGTGAAGCGACAGCTGAGCGGTGACACGGAGTTGCAGTGTGATTGCTCACTCCGTCCCGTCCCGTCCTGTCCCACCGTCGCTGTCTTGGTGTCGTCTGACGAGGCCACAGCATGACCCCCAACCCATTCGTGCTGCAGCTGGGGGGGACGGAGCGGCAGGATGACGATGACGAAGGCTGACTCACATGACTGACAGCGACATGAATGTGTGAGAGGCTCGGTGCGAGTGAGAGCAGAGAGCCACGGATGAGACGATACACACGGAGACTTTGGGCCTGAGAATCAGGAATATGACTCTAAACACAGTGTCTGCTCCGCTTTAGACAGTTAGCCTTTTCTCTCTTCGCTGTCATACATGAAGGTGCATGGGTCGGGCCTTTTGATCACTGCGTCTGACTGAGGAATAAAGACAGAACGGAGAATAGAGACACTTAACGCTGCAGGAGACATCCTCAGCATTTCATCGGCCAAAGATACTGACGTAAAGCTGTGGATGTAAGAGTGAGTGCACAATGAACCAAAAAGAAAGAACCACTGACAGGCAGGCTCAGATAATTATTATATAAGTGTCTGACAACATTATGGAAAGGATTTCTAAGGAGGTTAACCTTTCTGTTAAAGAGTAAGATCCTTTTTTTAAACATAAAACCAGCCGCAAAATTGCGTTCGCTAAACCCACCAGACTCCATGTAAATAAACATAATTTTAGCATCGTAAAACACACTTCATTCAAAGTCGACAGAAACAAAATAAAACTATGAAAAGCCATTTTGGGTCGTCTTTCCACTGTTCCAACCATCACAACTCAAATTTAGGTTGAAATAAACACATAGTTTACTGATTTACATGTGAAAATATGTTGGCTCTGCACACGCTAAAAGTACTGATTTTTTAAATGGAGTCTGGTGGGGTTGTTTCTGGTTAAACAGAAAGGTCTGAAAGAGGTTTTAAAAAGGTCTATATCTGTAGGGATCCTTTCCATAATGTTGTCAGACACTTAGAATATTAATCTGAGTCTGTCAGCGGCAAAAATAGAACTTTTGTGAAGGTATTAAGGGAGGAAGGAAATGGGCTTATATTGGCTGTTGGCCAGACGGACTTGCAGAGAAAATCTCAAATTTGCCGGAAATTCGTCAGGGTTTTGCCAGGCTATCCTGGAAGGAGTTTTCCAAAAGATCCTAAAATGCAGTTTGTGAGGATGAAAAACGCAGCCAAAACGAAGAGAAAATGTTACGTTTTAAAAGAAATAGCTATGTGTGTGTGGACTGGGCCGACAGCTGAATTAGCACTGCAGGTGCAAAAGCATTTAAATGGAAAATATGAACACATTAAAAAAAAAACAATTGAACCAACACAGCGTTCTACACCACGGCGCCAGTGCTACAATTCTCACTTTCTTTCAACAATCACTGACTTTGAAGGTTACACAGAGAGACGGCTTCATGAATTTTAAACACCTCATTTAGAAACCTGTTGTTGTCATCCAAGCCCTCCAGAGTCCACTGACCCTTCTCCTGCCACAAAACAAATTACTTCTATAACCTCTTACACACACAAATACCTTTACTGCTGCATTTATTTAACTCCTCATCTTAATATCAAATGCAAGCTGTTCCGAGTTTCAGATGATACACTGGCACTGCGAGCGTTATAAGGTTGGCGGGCTAATTAAAAAAAGCTTCCGTAGCCAAGGGGTTCTTCAGGATTTAAAAAGAAAAAGCTTCAACTTGGAGGCTGAGGTCCAATGTTCCCACAGCCCAATGTTCCCACAGCCCTATGAATTCCTACAGTCCTATGGTCCCACAGCCCAATGGTCCCACAGCCCTATGTTCCCACAGCCCAATGGTCCCACAGCCCAATGTTCCCACAGCCCAATGTTCCCACAGCCCAATGTTCCCACAGCCCTATGCTCCCACAGCCCAATGTTCTCACAGCCCTATGTTCCCACAGCCCAATGTTCCCACAGCCCTATGTTCCCACAGCCCAATGTTCCCACAGCCCAATGTTCCCACAGCCCAATGTTCCCACAGCCCTATGTTCTCACAGCCCTATGTTCCCACAGCCCAATGTTCCCACAGCCCTATGTTCCCACAGCCCAATGTTCCCACAGCCCTATGTTCCCACAGCCCTATGTTCCCACAGCCCTATGGTCCCACAGCCCAATGTTCCCACAGCCCTATGTTCCTACAGCCCTATGTTCCCACAGCCCTATGGTCCCACAGCCCTATGTTCTCACAGCCCAATGTTCCCACATTTCTAAGATCTTTCTTAAAAATAGGCCCTATGTTAGGGTTAGGGTTACATTCCATCTGTAGTCCATTGCTACTGGATACTAGGTTGGGTGTAATTGGCTACCAAATTGGGAGAAAGTGGGATCAAATCTGATACAAATTTATGAAAAAGGAACTGTGGGAACATAGGGCCTAATTTTGAAAAAATAATTCTTAGAAATGTGGAAACATAGGGCCTAATTTTCAGTGGAAAAAAAAAAAATCTTGTGAAATGTTCGAAATGTGTCCCTCGACACGGACTGCACCGTCTAATATTCTGCACACATGCTGCACCTTCAAATCTAAATACCAAATGTGTTTCTGTTTTTGCGGCCAACAAGGAAAAGATTGTTCTTTTTGGTGCCAATAGGTTGCAAATAAATATTCAACAACACTGTCAAAAGAAGACACTGCAGCCTTGAATGTCTGTATTTTTCTCTTTTCTCAGCAGCCGTTTTAACGGTTTGTTAGATTCCCCAGGCAGCACCTGAACCTTACACAGTGCTGATGAGGTATTGATTGGGCATGGTGAGATACACGAAAGCAGTGAGACAGAATCACGGTCAATGCTAAACATCGACTGCTGAACTACTTCACGGTAAAGACATTATTTATAGTATCTATTTTCCAATTTTAACGAAATGTACAAGAACAAGTAGTTGTTTTCCTCAAAGTGTAATGATGCCAAAAAAGTATGCTCAGTCGTAGGACTAAGAATACAAAGATTGGAAACTAAGTCAAATGTTATTTTATTGATGTTGTTTCTTACTTTCTGTCAGCAGATCTCAAGTTCAGACTCAAACTGTATCCAGGTTTTTATCATACATCCATGCTTTTTTTCACAGCATTTCTTGAGATTAGGAAAACTATTTAAGTTTGAACATCAACTTTAAATGTCCATGTGACATTTTCAAAATGGTCTAAATCCTCTGAAACCATGTGCAACAGTACAAACGTTCTGTGTTTGCAGTGCCAAAGAACAGAGATGCTCACAAGTCACGTGCAGTTGTCAGTTTCCCGTCCAGCGCCTGCGTCGTTTAAACAGCAAATGCACCTGCACCCATCTGTGGCCCATGGGTGTGCTGGTCTTACAGGGAGGTGTGTTCAGGTGCATTCTGGGCGTGCTGGTCTTACAGGGAGGTGTGTTCAGGTGCATTCTGGGCGTGCTAGTCTTACAGGGAGGTGTGTTCAGGTGCATTCTGGGTGTATTGCTATCTTGAGGCAGTGGGAAGTGATGGCACCATTGACCAACAAAAACCTGGTCTAAAGTCAATAACGCAGCATTTCATTGTTATTTTAACAGAGCATTAGTAAAATGCTCCTAGGCTCGTGCACAGCGCACACACACTATGCTTGTTACACACACAGGGACACACAGCAGCACACACACATGCAGAAGATTACAAATAAAAATATTACGGTGCAAATCCTCCATCATAACAGCAATGCTCCAAGGTCCAAACGCGCCTGGCTTTTAAAGGGAATGGGAGATGATCTCTGATTGGTTGATTGCATGTTACGCCCAAAACACACCTTTGATTAATGAAGACACTAAGTACAACCCTTTAGGACCATGCGCCCGGCGCACAGACCCTTTTTTCTGCCGTCAATCTAGCAAAAGTGGATTCGTGCACGCTCTAAACGCACCTGCACCAGGCGCTTCACGCCGTGCGCTTAAATCGTTAAAATAGGGCCCTTTATATTTTTTGCAAGTTAGACAGTTAGACTCTTTGCTGCAGGGTTACAAAACCCAAATATTTGGTAAAGGTTTGGGAAAGACTGTTGTCACGGTAAAAGGTGAATGACTCGACATCACAGTGCAGATATAAGAGCGCTTTAGAGTGTTTTTCACATCCAGGATTCACACCTTCACTCTGCTCTGATACCGAGCCTGTTATCTTTCCGCCCCACGGAGTCAGACACACAAATGGTGAAACGTCACACAAAAACATGCAGTTACACTCAGTTTCACCACGCTCCTGCGAACACACGTGCGCAAACACAAAGCACACAGACACGTTCAAGCTCCCTCACTCAAACATTCGGATTGCACACAGCTGCAGGACGCCGCAGTACTTCAGGGAGCGCTGCTTTTAACAGCAACACCATGACCTCCACGCAGGCCGCTGAGACTCTGAGGAAGACTGGAGGTCAAGCTAACCCCGTCACCACGTGTCAGGATACTTCTAGCGCTCATCGTCTCCAAAAAAACAACAACAACCAGAGCCTCTTCATACTGTCTGAGTGTGAAAAAGCCCAGGAGAGCTGTGCTAAAAGCAGCTCTTCACAAGGCATAAGTTCATGTAGGACAAGACGAAAGCTGAGAACACAGCGAGGTTTCGTGTTCTGGTATTGCCAAATGGCATTCGAAAGGTCGAGATGGGTGTGTTGGACTTCACTCGGTTCACACAGATCGCACAAAAAAAACCCAGAAGACTTAGCTGTACTTGTATGTGTCCAGGTTTTCGACAGCTGAAACTTCGGCTCCCACTGAAACACGACGGCATGGCAGCGGTGCAATGTATCTAACGTCATTTACTCCAGTACTGTACTTAAGTACAAATATTGAGGTACTTTCTACTTCTACTCCACTACATTTCAGAGAGAAATATTGTACTTTTTACTCCACTACATTCATCTGTTACAGCTTTAGTTACTAGTTACTTTAGTTACTCCACTACATTCATCTGTTACAGCTTTAGTTACTAGTTACTTTAGTTACTAGTTACTTTACACTTTAAGATTACTGCTCACAAAACACATGTAGTTTATAAAATCTGATGTTTGATTCTAAAGTAAACTAGCCGACAATATAACGGCTACAAGTCCAGCTGAGATGATCAGACCATTACACACACAACTGTGTGTGTGTGTGTGTGTGTGTGTGTGTGTGTTTGTGTGTGTAGATCATTAAACACACAACTGGTTGGATCCTTTACACATTTTCAATGCAGGACTTTTACTTGTAACAGAGTATTTTAACGGTGTGGTAGTGGTAGTACTTTTACTGCAGTAAAGGATCTGAATACTTCTTCCACCGCCAGAAGTTGATCATTATATTTGACCATTTGGCAGAGCTAGCTGGCGTCAGGCTAGTTCACGTATCTCCTTAACTCCAAAGCAAATTTGGAGCACATTTTTAACTCGCCATTGATTTTCATAACACGGCCAATATTCGACATCTACACAGTTCATTTCTGACATAAAACATTTTCAGTAGTGAATTTAATAATGGAAATAGCAGAAAAAAATTGTGCTTTTGTGTTTGCTTCTGCTTGAATGCCGAAATGAACGCTGGGAAACCTGGGGGGCAGCGAAAGATTCAACAGTTGGATCCTCCAAATTCTTTGAATAGAGGCTGCATTTGTGGAGCGCATTTGAAGGAGCCTTTTGAAATGAAATGGGACAGCCTTCGTCGCACCGGTGTGACACGATCGGTCTATGAATGCAGCCTCCGAAGGACGCAACCCCTGAACTGGGAAAGAGCTAGAGGCATTTGAGTTTTTCCTTTAACATCTCCATCTCTTTGTGCATCAGTGTGCTTGTATGCACTTAAGTAACTGTACTTATTATCACTGTGACAGCAGTGTGGTGGGATAAACTGGCAGGGGAAGGAGCACTGTTGTCTTAAAAAACAATGAAATTATAGAAACTGACTGCTTTTTTTCCTGCTGCTGTTTGCTCTTTCTCTGTTGGATCAGTTTTAGCTACATGTCACTTATTGGATATTTTGGTGGAATAACAACACCCACAGGAACGCCTACAAAGACACTAGTCTTTTTAAAATGTTCATGCTTTGTGGCTGCCTTTCTACTTCACGTGACAAAAACATCAATATCCTGTCTGCGTGATCAATACCTGGACACGGATCACCCTGCAAAAGGTCATAAAGAATAAAGTATCCTCACTGGAATCTTTCACAAACCTTTCACATATTTGAATTTAAATATTGTTATGATATTGTTGGATATGTGTGGGTGTGTGGGCGCTGAGAGGAAAGACAGATGGGAGTTCCTCCTCTCGGGAACGGACTGAACATAAAGCTCCTCCAGGACATTTTCTCTTACTTCGTTTGGATCTTTTGCATTTTGCAAAAAAAGGAGTAGGCTTCAAATAAGAAGGAAAACGGCTTGTAGTAGAAGCTTTGAACGTGCACGTAGTAGAACATGAAGATGCAGAGGATGAGCTGTGGTCACGTAAATGGATGATATTTCAAGCTGTTCTCATGAACCAATCAAACATATAGCTATGAAAAGTGAAGCCCTGTAATTATGTATTTCAAGACTACAGGGATTTCTAGCTGGGGAGTGGAGTTCGTGGAAGAAACACATTTCATATTCCTTCACATCCTCCGTCAACAAACTGGAGAAAATACTATATAATTTGCCATGACAAACTCTACCTGCAAATGGCTTTCCATCTGAATGGCATGCTTCCAAAAACTGTGTCCAATTTAAAAGTTTGATCACAAGTACAAACACGTCTGCAGGTCAGTGGGGAGTCGCACCAAGCTTCGTGCCAATTAGCAGGTTGTTAGAAACAAAATAGATCTATCAAATAGCACTTTTGTAAGTTCAGTTTTTAAAAAACAAAACGGTTAACTGATATGACAGACATGTCCTCAGGGGCATAGCACAAAATTCCCTATAGAAAGGCATTCTCTATGGGCCCCTCCCTGCATCCACAGCTATTCATTCTAGCATCTTTTTGGGCCCTCCTCACATGAGGGCCCTGGGTACTCAGTCCTCTTTTTTCCCCCAGTCTGACACCCCTGCACAGTCCTTCCAGAAAAATGCGGAGTTTTTTTGTGATTGTTGCGGGCAAAAATCCTTGATTATGCAGCACGTTTTCTTAAAAAATGCGATGGAATATGCGGGATATTTATGCAATTTTATGCGATGAAATTGCGGGAACTTGCAAAAACTGCGGTTTCATCGTGGCTTCATCGCGGGGTTTGCAGCTTTTCGATGATGTTCACGTCGCGTAATTACATCACTTCATAATGTTCCCATGGCAACAGGGGAAAATGGCTGCTCTTGTGTGACGTAAACGCAACATTTTTCAACTTTCTGCTAAGATATATGTGACTTTTTTGCAATGAAAATGTGGGGATTATGAAATCATGCAAGTCCTGCATATTTTGCGCAGAAATCGGCAATTTATGCGGCGAAAGTGCGGCGTATTTGAAAAAATGCGGCCCCCGCATAAATATGCGGACTTTGGCTGATTATGCATTGAATTATGAGATCACATAATCGTGTTTTTCTGGAGGGACTGCCTGCATGTCCTTCCAACCAATACCCCAGAAAATCTCCCTCTTTTTCACAGCCTGA
>NC_050194.1:26638287-26640787 GCF_008315115.2 Sander lucioperca | reverse complement strand
ACAGCACGAAAATGGTAGGGAGTAGAATGAAGAGCCGAAAATCGACGTAGGGAGGCTGGTCGAGCGGGGATCGCGTCCCGCGTGTGGCGTTTAGTTTCCCGTAGTCTTCCTAATCACAACCATCCCGTTATTGTGGCGAGTCCCCTGCGGCCGTCTCCTAGAGTTTAGATTCTCGGCCCAAGCCCGAGCCCGACCCGAGCCCAACCGGACCTCGGGTCGGGCTCGGGCCGTTACTTTCCGCCACATCCTCGGGCCGGGCCGGACCGCGCCTGGGCCGGACCCTTGATTAAGCATTTATTTATTTATTTTTTTATCCATTACCTTATTATCCTATTTGGGTGGGGAGATAGCTATGCCATAATCAGAAATATTATAAATATATATATATATATAGGATATATAAAAGTAACAAATGTGTACAAAAGTTAGGCTGCAGTTACAAAATGCAGCACTTCATGCGCGGAGTCTCCTCCTCTCGCACGCATCACACCGGGAGCTTGAAGATGTAAAGAAAAAAAGAAAAACAGGAGAATTACCTTTGAGCGAGTGTGGAGGAAAGTCGGAGGTATGGAAGCAGTTTAAACAAGTCGTGGGCAGTGACAACAATATGTTGTTCATCAGTTTCTTTTTTATTTTACGTTTCTTCATTCAGATCATTTGCGATCCGTTCCATTCTGAATAAACTAACGGCAGTTTACAGCTTCGTCCTTGCTGTATTATTCTAAACAGATTTCTGTAGTTCAAACAACTCTGAACTGTAGTTGAGAACGTCAGTTATAACGGCCCACGTATTAAAAAATTGTCGGGTTTAAATCGGGCTCGGGCTCATAATTACAATTAATGTGTCGGGCCGGGCCGGGCTCGGATGCAACGTGCTCGGGCTCGGGCAGGTTTGGGCTTGATTTTTTGGGCCGATCTAAGCTCTACCGTCTCCTGGCGTGTGAGGCGTCCTTTCCCCGTAGGGTATTTCACACTGGCCACCACGTAAAAAACGTGCCCGTGAACACGTATCAATAGATTAAAAATAACGATAATGAGACTGGGTTGAATATTTTTATTTGTAATCTTCTGCATGTGTGTGTGCTGCTGTGTGTCCCTGTGTGTGTAACAAGCATAGTGTGCGCGCGCTGTGCACGAGCCTAGGAGCATTTTACTAATGCTCTGTTAAATTGTTATTGACTTCAGACCAGGTTTTGCGTCAGTATCCGACACTGAGAGATACCAAGTGTCCATATTTTACGAGTTGGGAGTGAGAACGGGCTGTTATCCAGACTATGTGAAAAGCAACCACATGATGGCGGCAGTAGCAATTCCCAAAATATTAACAACTCATCACGAGAGAAAAAGTATGGGCAAGAAAGGAGACATGTTGCCGCATCACAAAGTGAACAAGTGAGACACAAACACAGCTCCCCTTGAATCCTAAACATCCACCGAGGAGCAAAAGCAACTCCTCTGAGTCCAATCACAACCTTAAAGCCACTTCTGCATTCATCGGGCTGGATTTATTCATAGGGAGCAAGGCGTCAGCAGCGTGGGTCATTACCAAACATGTCAGACAGACATCACAGGGATCATTGGACTTATTGATCCGTCTCGAGAAGCCTCGCCACCGAAACTCGCCTCCGATTGGCCGGCGAGTGTCTGAGGTCCAGCCGGCATATAGTTTGCATACAGAGTGAGGGAGTGTGATGCATAATGACCGCGAGAGGAGGCTCCCCAAATATATACAGACAGAGAATGCTTTCGACCTCAATGATGATATGTAGATAGGACGACGCTGGGGAAGACAGAGACGGGGGAGGACCAAGTGGGGGGAATTTATGTGTATAGAAAAACATCTTTTTACAAGATACGGAAAAATACTGCTTCAAAGATAGAATAAAGGTAAACTGAGAGGTGATGAGTGGGCTCTATCCTGCACCCGGTGCAGCACAAAGCCTGACCAAGAGTCTTTGCTAGTTTAAGACCGACGCAGTTGTCAGTTTCCCGTCCAGCGCCCACGTCGTTTAAATAGCAAATGGACCTGCACCCATCTGTGGCCCATGGTCTTACAGAGAGGTGTGTTCAGGTGCATTCTGGGCGTGCTGGTCTTAAAGGGAGGTGTGTTCAGGTGCATTCTGGGCGTGCTGGTCTTACAGGGAGGTGTGTTCAGGTGCAGTCTGGGCGTGCTGGTCTTACAGGGAGATGTGTTCAGGTGCAGTCTGGGCGTGCTGGTCTTACAGGGAGGTGTGTTCAGGTGCAGTCTGGGCGTGCTGGTCTTACAGGGAGGTGTGTTCAGGTGCAGTCTGGGCGTGCTGGTCTTACAGGGAGGTGTGTTCAGGTGCAGTCTGGGCGTGCTGGTCTTACAGGGAGGTGTGTTCAGGTGCATTCTGGGCGTGCTGGTCTTACAGGGAGGTGTGTTCAGGTGCATTCTGGGCGTGCTGGTCTTACAGGGAGGTGTGTTCAGGTGCATTCTGGGCGTATTGCTATCTTGAGGCAGCGGGAAGTGATGGCACCA
>NC_050194.1:26628287-26633287 GCF_008315115.2 Sander lucioperca | reverse complement strand
TGACAAAAGGCACAACTCCGGGAGGACTTGGTGTCGTCATCGTCAATGCATGATGCATTTTTTAATATGTGAGTGCAGGCACATATAGGCATAACGCATGC
The DNA here is from genome assembly GCF_008315115.2 of Sander lucioperca. Taxonomy (NCBI): domain Eukaryota; kingdom Metazoa; phylum Chordata; class Actinopteri; order Perciformes; family Percidae; genus Sander; species Sander lucioperca. The sequence goes on along the minus strand of NC_050194.1, from coordinate 26,633,186 downwards.
GTTACGTTGCACATTATGGCAAAGGGCCGGGGACATGATGCTCGTCATACGTTTCCCCAACGTATATGTGCGAATAAAAGAAAATAGAAATACATGAATGAATTTAGATTTAAAAAGCTATAATTGCATGAAAACAGGTTGATGACGAGTCTCGAAGCTCGAGTCCGAGTCAAGTCTGAAGTCTTTTGGGTCGAGTCGCAAGTCAAGTCTGAAGTCAGCTGTCTCGAGTCTGATTACAGGAGATTTCTTCAGGAACTGTATTTCAACTGCAGGCACCGGGGTCTAAAAGTTCCCGGGACGTTATTTAACACCCCAAAATAGACAGTATTCGTAGGATATCTGAAAACTTATGCACAAAATTTTGTATGATATCCTATGAAATTACAGCGACCGCCAGCCAGTCACATGATAGTTAAGTTCAGCTGAGAAAAGCGAACTGTGAGCCGGGTACAGAGCACCGTGAGGTGGCAGTTGTTTCAGCGTTCGCTGCAGTAAAGTAAAGCCGACTTAAAGTGATCGTCATGCGGCGACAACAGTATAGTTTAGACACCAAAACATCTTGTGTTTTCTCCCTAACTTCTTCTGGGACATGAAGTCAGCTCCCCGGCTTGAAAGCCCTGTTTTTTTGTTTCTAATTGTCAATTGACAACATTATGGAAAGGATTTCTAAGGAGGTCGACCTTTCTGTTAAAGAGTAAGATCCTTTTTTTAAACATAAAAACATCCATGAAATTGCGTTCGCTAAACCCACCAAACTCCATGTAAAAACACAGTAATTTTAGCATCGTAAAATAAACTTCATTCAAAGTCGACAGAAACAAAATAAAACTATGAAAAGCCGTTTTGGGTCGTCTTTCCACTTTTCCAACCATCAGAACTCTGGTTTTGGTTGAAATAAACACATAGTTTACTGATTTACATGTGAAAATATGTTGGCTCTATGCACGCTAAAAGTATTGCTTTTTTAAATGGAGTCTGGTGGGTTTAGTGCTAGGGACTTCAGAGCTGTTTCTGGTTAAACAGAAAGGTCTTAAAGAGGTTTTAAAGGTCTATCTCTGTAGGGATCCTTTCCATAATGTTGTCAGACACTTAGAGTTGTTCCCATCAGTTACTTACACACAAAAACATAGGAAAATAGGATCCAGGTTGAAAAAACGTTTCCTTTTGCTTGACCGGATTGATCAGGTAACTTTAGGAAACGAACCAAAGGCATAAAAACAAGAGAACGGAGAAAGAGAGGAAGAGAGGAAGAGAGGAAGCTCAGCGTGTTGGGCTGACAGCCTTCAGCCCTCAACGAGGAAGCAGAGGAAACGTGATTAAAGCCCGCATTTCCGATCACTTGCTTCTCCATTAGGGAGATTAATGAGGGCGGTGCAGGCCGGGGACACCAGCTCCTCTGTGAAAAATGACGCTATTACCTGTTTAGGCTGAAAAAGAAAGTGTGTATGTGTGTGTGTGTGTGTGTGTGTGTTTTAGAAAACTCTTCGTGGTATACCATCCAGCTGCAGCTGGAGGAAAGCTGGTTTAGAAACATGTTTGTGTACGTTGTTATTCTGTGTGTGTGTGTGTGTGTGTGTGTGTGTGTGTGAGGTGTAGCTGTGTGAGAGTGTGTGTGTAAGAGTGTGTGTGTGAGAGTGTGTGTGTGTGTGTGTGTGTGTGTGTGTGTGAGGTGTAGCTGTGTGTGTGTGTGTGTGTGTGTGTGAGAGTGTGTGTGAGAGTGTGTGTGTGTGTGTGTGTGTGTGAGTGTGAGTGTAGCTGTGTGTGTGTGTGTGTGTGTGTGTGTGTGTGTGTGAGGTGTAGCTGTGTGAGAGTGTGTGTAAGAGTGTGTGTGTGTGTGTGTGTGAGTGTGAGTGTGAGGTGTAGCTGTGTGAGAGTGTGTGTGTAAGAGTGTGTGTGTGAGAGTGTGTGTGTGTGTGTGTGTGTGTGTGTGTGTGTGTGTGTGTGTGTGTGTGTGTGTGTGAGAGTGTGTGTGTGAGAGTGTGTGTGTGTGTGTGTGTGTGAGTGTGAGTGTAGCTGTGTGTGTGTGTGTGTGTGTGTGTGTGTGTGAGGTGTAGCTGTGTGTGTGTGTGTGTGTGTGTGTGTGTGTGTGTGCTTGTTTTACTATATTCGTGGGGTCCAAAAACCTGGGAAGACAGTATACTTGTGGGGTCCAGCATTTTGGGCCCACAAGGCTGTCGGGGTTAAAGGTGTGTTTGAGGGTTAAGACTTGGTTTTAGGATTAGGGTTAGAATTAGGTTATGGTTAGGGTGAGGGTAAGGGTTAAGGTTAGGCATTTAGTGGTGATGGTTAAGGTTAGGGTAAGGGGCTAGGGAATGCATTATGTCAATGACGGGTCCCCACAAAGATAGTGAAACAAATGTGTGTGTGTGTGTGTGTGTGTGGGCAGAGGAAAGAATGTCAATCAATCTACCGTGTGTGTTTTGACAGATATTTGAAATGCAAAGTTCCTTTTCCAGGCGTCAACACTCTGTGACAGAGCGCTCAACAGCCTGCAGGTAAGTGTGTGTGTGTGTATGTTTGTGTGTGTGTGTGTGTGTGTGTGTGTGTGTGTGTGTGTGTGTGTGTGTGTGTGTGTGTGTGTGTGTGTGTGTTATTCTGTAGTCTGAAGAGTCGGACAGAAACTCGTGAACACAATACGACGCTCTGGTTGGTTATATATATCTATATATGTATATAGATAGATAGATAGATAGATAGATAGATAGATAGATATTATACAGAATATGTTGAGAAAAACATCTTAATTACAGAATAATGTTAGCCCCTAAAACTTTAACATTTGGAAACACTACTGCCCCCGTTCTGGTTTGAAAATGCTGATGTTGCTTTTTAAACGGAGACTTTTGGAAACAATGCTGCATGTTAGTCAGTCTTATCGGTGAGGTAGCTTACATACCTTTCAGTAACAGTTCTGTCTGTGTCTCTGTCTCTGTCTGTCCTTCTGTCTGTCTCCGCAAAACCCTAATGTCTGATGTAAAAACTTTGAAAACGGGTCAAATTTGACAGTTCTGCTACTGGAGCTGAATATCTTGCCTGGATGAAAATGTTTTGTCGCTTTAAAAATGAAAAGTTAGCAGTTTAGATGCAGCCAGCAGAACTCACACTGTCCCTGATGAAAGCAGAGAAGGTTCTTCATGCAATTAGTCTTGGTTTTAAACTGGGTCAAAGCTCCTAACTGTCCTGCAATTACTCCATCCAACCCTCCATCCTTCCTCTCATCTTCCCTCCCAGCAGTGAACTCTGGACCAGACTATAACTACCCACCGCTTCACTCGAGTGTGACTGCAGAGAGGAGCAATTATCACACTCATCCATCACCGTTATTGGGTTTGTGAGCCGTAAAAAGAGCCTCAAAGACTCTCGTCAGCTGGGTCCCCAATCATTTTGATGGTGATTAAGACGGCAGCCAAATGTTTAATTCTTTCACAAAACTGAAACTAATTTCTTAGATTTGAAACTATAATTAAACAACATGGGGCTCTATTTTAATGATCTGAGTGCACGGCGTGAAGCGCCTGGTGCAGGTGTGTTTTTGCTAGTTTGACGGCGGAAAAAATGGTCTGTGTGCCGGGTGCATGGTCCTAAAGGGTTGTACTTAGTGTCTTCATTAATCAGAGGGGTGTTTTGGGCTTAACCTGCAATAAACCAATCAGAGATCATCTCCCATTGCCGTTTTTGGCAGTGTAGAAATATTTTATTAACAAAATGTGTGTATGTGCTCCTTGGAAAAGAGCTGTGTTAGTCATTGAGGAAGTGATTAAAAGTACTCCGGGTGACCTATTGAAAGGTGATGCACAGAAGGTTAAGCTTAAGTCATGAAAATAGTTTAGGCCTTATATGGCATCAAAGTGCATTTTTTAAAGGTTACGAGAACAGAAGAGGAAGTTGCACCACACAGAGGCCCCGGCCTTGGCATGTGTGTGTGTGTAAGATGCCAGTTTCTGCCTAGAAACAAGAAGACACCCCCCCTGTGAGGGGAGGATAAAAGCTTAAGGGAGAGAATAGATCGGAGCTCATTTCGGAGGACAACTTGGTGGACCAGCTCTGACTTCATGTTTGTTGCTAGGGAAACTTCTCTGTTTTTGTGAACCCACAGCTGTGTTGTAACTCTTATGCTGCACTCAGTAAACTTTGCTTAACTGAACTCTTGGTCTCAGTTTGATCCTTGTGTTCTGGTAAACTTAAGTCTGATAGAAAGAAGGCGCGGGAATTAATAAACTGGAGTCAGATTAGACTGACCTTAGGGCCTTATTTTAGACATAATTCCCAAAAGGGCGTAACATGCAATAAACCAATCACAGTGTCATCTCCAGTAGCGGAGATAGCGTGGGTGCGTGGGTGCGTGGGTGCGTGGGTGCTTGGGTGCGGCCGCCCCAGGGCCCCGTGCCAGTTAGGGGCCCCTCAAATGCCGCCGATCTTGCGTCACTTGACGAGAACGGGGCCCAAAGTGACACGTTGCAGATTATCATTTGAAAGAAGCTAATTACTGCATATGATGTAACATTATGATAATCCAGCTCTTCTTATCAAACATATAGATAATAGTGCCATGTCAATTATATAGCGTGGCACTGATTGGGTGCATCTTGGCCTGTTCAGCACCATCGCTGTCCATCAGCTGTCTCTGTCCGTGGTGCTGAAACATTGTTACTTGACTGACAAACTGTTTTCGTTGTTCGTCAACACAAACTTGTGGCTTTTCTTTGTATTTTATTTGACATACAGGCTTACTTGGCTCAACAAGTGACACATTACATGCATTCATCAGATATTTTACCGTTTTTTTTTTAATTTTAAAATGACTTGGTAGCAATGGGCCCCATGATGAAGCTCCGCCCCCAATGTACTGAGAGTCTAGCTCCGCCCCTGGTCATCTCCCATTCCCTTTAAAAGCCAGGC
>NC_050194.1:26613287-26618287 GCF_008315115.2 Sander lucioperca | reverse complement strand
TTTGAGTGGACTCAAACACGAGATGGGAAACACAAATGGATAAGACATAATAGGAAGATTCCCGGAGCCTTTTCCTGAACCACTCGACCCGCTCAAGAAATAATAAAGCATGAGAGGATAACAATTTTTCCGGCTGCTGCTCAAACATGGGTGTACCTAAAACAGAAATATCACAAAATAGGAGCTCTTTAGTTCAAGTACTTTCTACTAGAACATGTTTACATGCTTTAATGGTCAAAAAACACTTTATTTTTCTCATACTGTCTGTTTTAATATACCTGTATTCACCCTCCATCTGAGACATCCTGTCTCTTTAAGCCCCCCCTCCTGAAAAAGCCCAGTCTGCCCTGATTGGTCAACGTTTCCGGGCCTGCGGAGTCTCCGCATCTTCTGTCTATTTTACTGTACAAAGATGTGCTGTTGGGTTTTTATGCATTTTAGAACAAAAAAACAGTATAATATCAAAAAAATCTTAGCAACATTTCTGTGTAAAAATCTGTAACATAAAACCTTTTTTTTTTTAATAAAATGCAACAATGCATACAAACTATCCAGTACTCTTTAAACCCCAAAGCCTTAAAGGGTAACTACAGTTGATTTCAACCTGGACCTTATGTTCCTATGTGTTTGTGTCTAGGTGACTGATGGGAACAACAATCTTTGACATTGGTCTAGTATTAAAAGAGATCGCTGCAGTCAGCAGCGGAGAAACAAGCTACAGTCTAAGTTAATAGGGCAATTATCCAGCTTGTATTTACCTTCACTAAAGTGCTCGTTTTGCCGCTGAAAGGCTCAGATTAATATTCTAAGTGTCTGACAACATTGTGGAAAGGATTTCTAAGGAGGACGACCTTTCTGTTGAAGAGTAAGATCTTTTTTTTGAACATAAAAACATCTGCGAAATTGCGTTCGCTAAACACACCAGACTCCATGTAAATAAACAGTAATTTTAGCATCGTAAAATACACTTCAATCAAAGGTGACAGAAACAAAATAAAATTATGAAAAGCCGTTTTGGGTCGTCTTTCCACTTTTACAACCATAACAAGTCTAGGTTTGGTTGAAATAAACACATAGTTTACCAATTTACATGTGAAAATATGTTGGCTCTATACACGCTTAAAGTATTGTTTTTTTAAATGGAGTCTGGTGGGTTTAGCGCTAGAGACTTCAGAGCTGTTTCTGGTTAAACAGAAAGGTCTTAAAGAGGTTTTAAAGGTCTATCTCTGTAGGAATCCTTTCATAATGTTGTCAGACTCTTAGAATATTAATCTGAGCCTGTCAGCGGCAAAACAAGTATTTCTTTTTTAAATACAACCTGCACAATTGCCCTATACTACCACAGAATAGTACCAGGATGTTTATATGTGACAGCCTTTCGGTATTTTCACTACTTACAAAAAAGGCCCCTTCAAGTCAAAGAGGCTGAATAAGCAAGTGAACACAGTATTCAAGTTTCACATTCGTTGACTTGAGGGTCATTTTTGGATTCCAACTTTTAAAACCCACGCATGCAAAACTGTCTGAGAGAACTTAAAAGTAAAAGGCAAGATCAGAGAAGAAGGAGGGATATAAAAAAGACAAGAAAATAACCGCAGCATGTATGACAACAAGTCTGTAACCATCAGCGTAAACACAGACTTCACATCCACCAGCGATTCATCCAGGAGCTCCGGGCTGCTGTCAGCCGTGTCGCCCAGCAGCAGGCGCTCCCAGCGCGGGGTTAGAGGCAAGGCCACGCCAGCCTGCATTTGGACAAACACCGCACCCAGGCTGTGTTTACAACAACTACTACAAACAGACATGATTCAAACTGTTTCCTCAGCGTGGGGCACAGATGTGATGTGGGATTTGTCACATCTGCTTGGGGCATAGATAGATAGGAATGAATAAAACTCTAACTAAATAATGTAGGAGTTTTGTCTAAAACCTTGTTGTTGTGAGAGGTTTGCCACGTACATACTGCGGCCATATGGACACACACGCACACGCACACACACACACACACACACACACACACACACACACACACAGGTTTGTGGCACTATTTTTGTGGGGACCTGTGCATAACATAATGCATTCCCTAGCCCCTTACCCTAACCTTAACCATCACCACTAAATGCCTAACCCTAACCCTTACCCTCACCCTAACCATAACCTAATTCTAACCCTAATCCTAAAACCAAGTCTTAACCCTCAAACAGACCTTTAAACTTGTGGGGTCCAGCATTTTGGCCCCACAAAGCTGTCGGGACCCCACAAGTATACTGGACTCCCGGTTAGTAATAGTTAAACAAGCCCACACACACACACACACACACACACCACATTCGCGGGTCCAGTCAGAGACTGAGAGGAAATATAAACAGCCTGCACGTACACATTCTGCACAGAAAGGTTGACACGGTGAATGTCAGCAATGTGTTGATAGCACAGTAAACATACGGGCGCGCACATGCGACTTTTAAGTGTTCACTCTAGGAGACAAACAAACAAGCATGAGTTCCAGCTTTGTTGCTCATTTGTGGGCCAAACCAATTCAGAAATCTATTCCTCATCTCAACCCCCCTCAGAAGACAGATACTTGCTGAGCGGGCCTCTCGTTGGCGCTCACCTGGCAGGTGATTGCGGCTCCTCTCTGCAGGAGTCCACAGAAAACAGCCTAATTTTACATCGGCACTCAAAAGCCGGCAATGTTCTCCAGGAATGGTCGGGCCAGAACGCCGACTCTCTCGTTGTGGGAGACCAATTACACATCGACACCAGACTCCATTTAAATACAAGAGCGTCGGATTGGTCTCAACATTGAGGTGGGGGGGGCACATTATAGCCGTGGGGGTCTCGGGGTCCTTCCACCAAAAACAAAAGTAAAACTTCTCTGATTGCAGCTTGTTTAATGGGAATATTTTTCTTGTTTCTTCTCTCCTTAGAGGAATGAAAAGAATGTACATGTATATACAGTGTAGAATAAAATGTACAACCTACATACATAGTATATACATACAGTGAATCTGTTCTCCATCCATCCATCTTCGTCCGCTTATCCGGTCTCGGTTCGCGGAGGTAGCAGCTCCAGCAGAGGACCCCAAACTTCCCTTTCCCGAGCCACATTAACCAGCTCCGACTGGGGGATCCCGAGGCGTTCCCAGGCCAGGTTGGAGATATAATCCCTCCACCTAGTCCTGGGTCTTCCCCGAGGCCTCCTCCCAGCTGGACGTGCCTGGAACACCTCCCTAGGGAGGCGCCCAGGGGGCATCCTTACCAGATGAACCCGTTCTCCGAACTCGTAAAATACGGACGTATGGACAGTGGCTGTCAGTGTCTGAAGCGACCTTTTCCTTAACCTAACTGCGTCAAAAGGGACGCCAATAGTCCCGACCAAGCGCGTTATATGATGCTAAAGGAGACGTTTAGCGTCAATAACAACAAAGGTACCTGACCAAGTGTCTGTATTTTACGAGATGGGAGTGAGAATGTGTCGATATAATATATATATAATATTAAATATGAAGTATACAGTGTGCCAGTAGCATAAAAATGCAACATTGTAAGACAGCGGTGACTCTTCCTCTTCCTCTCTCTGATCTCACATGCCGACCCTCCTCCATTGTGTTCTTCTATCTCTCCCTCCTCCCTCCCTCCTTCCTCCTCCCTCCTCCCTCCCTTTTCCTCTGCTCTATTATCTTCTTTCACCACCACCTTTACGCTCTTGGACCTCCCTCCCCTCTCTGCATCTATCCGTTAATTCTCTCGTTTTCTTTTGTTTTGCTCTCTTCATTTCGTTCCCTCACTCATTTCTCTTTCTGACCTCTTCATTGTCTCACATCCAGCACTGCAATTCCCCACCTGTCTTTTCTTCTGCTCCTGCCATTTGGGGGTTTTTCTGTATTGGGCCTTTTTTATTCACTGTCAGTCCGTTTCTTTCTTTTGTATTATCTTCGCCGAGCAGCTCCCGAGTTTTTAATTATCTCGCCTGGTTGTATTGTTTCGTTTTCCATCTGTTAAGCAGAGTATCATTAAATCCTGTGAACAGATCTCAGTGACATGTGGGGTAAAGTTCAGCCATTGGTCAGAGGAGCAGTCTACGCACAGTACACACAACCTTTTCTAACATGAGAGAAGTTCTCTAAGTCATGCAATATTCACTCCATTATAAACACAGAAAAAGCCTGAATGTAACACTAAACTTAAACAGTGATAACACAAAAACTGTAAAAGATATCATGAAGCTAAATCATTGTCTAATAGCTAAAGGTTTTGCGAACAGTTTAAAGTTTAAGTGCCATCCGTAGGTGAAAGTATATGGGAGGAGTAGCATTTCAAAGAGGAAGAAGCCTGAAGAGTATTTGGAGATTGCTCCATGAGTTTAATGGGTTTGGTCAGTCTGATCTGCTGGCCATTGAGCAGCTCCACTGGAGCGGTTTGGGTTAAGGGCCTTGCTCAAGGGCACCTCAGTGGTGGTAATGAGGGAGGGACAAGCTGCTCTTTCACTTTCCCCACCCAGATTTCTTTCCTGTGGGTCTGGAGATTGAACCGGCAACCTACTGGACACAAGCTTCTTTAACCACTAGGCCACCACTCACATCACGATCAATTAACACTAATTGTCAGTTTACAATAAGTCTAGTTTACTGTAAATATCACTGCATTTATGCACAATTTGTCAAAATAAAAATGAATATAGAAATCATAATTTTGGCTCTCCAACAATATGCTGTTGTTCCCGATTCGATTCTTTCACGATACGATTCGGTTGTATTGAGTATCGTGATTTTCTTTTCCTTCTTTAACAAAAAACATAATCTGGGGTAGCATTAGCTCAGTCAGTAGGGAGCTGGGTTGGGAACCGGAGGGTTGCTGGTTCAAGTCCCCATACGGACCACCTCCTGGGCACTGCCAAGGTGCTCTTGAGCAAGGCACCAAACCCCCACCTTTCCATGGGCAGCTCCCTCACTCTGACATCTCTCCACTAGTGCATGTATAGGTACTGAGCGTGTGTG
>NC_050194.1:26605787-26608287 GCF_008315115.2 Sander lucioperca | reverse complement strand
CATTTGTCATTCAGCTCAACACCTCCGGCTGTTTCAGCATACACTGCTGCTGCTCAGCCAGTCACTGTCAGAGAGAGTGTGTGTGTGTGTGTGTGTGTGTGTGTGTGTGGGGTGTCACACTGCTGCTCCAATGTCACTCTGTGTTTATTGGAGGAAAAACTCCTAACTCATATTCACTGACAGCAACATAAAAGCTGGACTGTGTGTGTGTGTGTGTGTGTGTGTGTGTGTGTTGATGCTGTCAAGGACAGGATGCAGGCCGGCGAGATGCTTTGACATCAGAGCTGAGAAAAGTCTCTCTGACAGGACAGAGAGTTGGTGTCAAACTTTACTGTCGATAACGCATGACGGTAACTTTTTGCCGGCTAAACTTAACTGTGAGAGCCACTGAAATGACGGTCACCTCACGGTGCTCTGTTCTAGAGGGCTGCATTGGGATTGGGTCCCGCCAGGTCCAATCCCAACACAACTCTCGCGGGAGCGGGCGGTTTTAACTTTGCTGTGGGCGGGAGCGGGCGGCTAAAAAAACCACTGCGGGATCGGGATGTAGCCTGGAACCCCCCCACGCCAGCAGAAACCATAGATATACATATATACTGACTGAGTATATATACATATATACTGACTGAGTATATATACATATATACTGACTGAGTATATATACATATATACTGACTGAGTATATACTGTATAGGCCATCTATGAGCAGACACCAGCGTGTCTGAGCCTCCCAGGACGGGGGAGCTCCGAGCCAAGGCTCCGTCCTCCCTCATCCTCGGCTCCTTCCTCCCCCTCTCTCCCTCATCCTCGGCTCCTTCCTCCCCCTCTCTCCCTCTCCTCTCTCCCTCATCCTCTGCTCCTTCCTCCCCCTCTCTCCCTCTCCTCTCTGCCTCATCCTCTGCTCCTTCCTCCCCCTCTCTCCCTCTCCTCTCTCCCTCATCCTCTGCTCCTTCCTCCCCCTCTCTCCCTCTCCTCTCTGCCTCATCCTCTGCTCCTTCATCCCCCTCTCTCCCTCTCCTCTCTCCCTCATCCTCTGCTCCTTCCTCCCCCTCTCTCCCTCTCCTCTCTCCCTCATCCTCTGCTCCTTCCTCCCCCTCTCTCCCTCTCCTCTCTCCCTCATCCTCTGCTCCTTCCTCCCCCTCTCTCCCTCTCCTCTCTCCCTCATCCTCTGCTCCTTCCTCCCCCTCTCTCCTCCTCTCTCACTCATCCTCTGCTCCTTCCTCCCCCTCTCTCCCTCTCCTCTCTCCCTCATCCTCTGCTCCTTCCTCCCCCTCTCTCCTCCTCTCTCCCTCATCCTCTGCTCCTTCCTCCCCCTCTCCCTCATCCTCTGCTCCTTCCTCCACCTCTCTCCCTCATCCTCTGCTCCTTCCTCCCCCTCTCCTCTCTCCCTCTCCTCTCTCCCTCATCCTCTGCTCCTTCCTCCCCCTCTCCCTCTCCTCTCTCCCTCATCCTCTGCTCCTTCCTCCCCCTCTCCTCTCTCCCTCATCCTCGGCTCCTTCCTCCCCCTCTCCCTCTCCTCTCTGCCTCATCCTCTGCTCCTTCCTCCCCCTCTCCTCTCTCCCTCTCCTCTCTCCCTCATCCTCTGCTCCTTCCTCCCCCTCTCTCCCTCTCCTCTCTCCCTCATCCTCTGCTCCTTCCTCCCCCTCTCCCTCTCCTCTCTCCCTCATCCTCGGCTCCTTCCTCCCCCTCTCTCCCTCTCCTCTCTGCCTCATCCTCTGCTCCTTCCTCCCCCTCTCTCCCTCTCCTCTCTCCCTCATCCTCTGCTCCTTCCTCCCCCTCTCCTCTCTCCCTCTCCTCTCTCCCTCATCCTCTGCTCCTTCCTCCCCCTCTCTCCCTCTCCTCTCTCCCTCATCCTCTGCTCCTTCCTCCCCCTCTCCCTCTCCTCTCTCCCTCATCCTCGGCTCCTTCCTCCCCCTCTCTCCCTCTCCTCTCTGCCTCATCCTCTGCTCCTTCCTCCCCCTCTCTCCCTCTCCTCTCTCCCTCTCCTTCTGCTCCTTCCTCCCCGTCTAACAGCAGCAACACCTGCCTTCTTTACCTTCATCTTCTCCCTATTAACCTATAAAATGACGTGTTTTCTCATGCGGGACGGGAGAAGACATAACATCAATGCATCTCTATTATTGTGCGGGCATAAATTCTCAGAGTTTTGCGGGTGCGGGCGGGAGTGGACGTACACATTGCGGGAGCGGGCGGGAGTGTAACACACACGTTGTGGGTGCGGGCGGTAATGGTCAGAAATTCGCCGGGAGCAGGATGAAGAAAACAGTCCCGCGAAGGGCTCTACTCTTTAACTGTAAAGACCGCTAAACTTAACTGTCACGGGACTAGCTGGCAGTCGCCTAATTGTTGTGCATACGTTTTCGTAAGATATCACACAAACCCATTCATGAGAATGTGTTAAACTGTGTGTATTCATTTATTTATTTATTTTAGGCTTTTTGACATCAGAAATATGGGTTTCTTTCAACCAAATTGCCGAAAAACAACATGGATGCATGCC
>NC_050194.1:26575787-26595787 GCF_008315115.2 Sander lucioperca | reverse complement strand
ACACACAGACACACAGAGACACACACACACACACACACAGACACACACAGAGACACACACACACACACATAACCACACACACACACACACACACACAGAGACACATACACAAGCACGCACGCACACATGCACGCACGCACGCACACACACACACACACACACAGACACACAGACACACACATAACCACACACACACACACACACACACACACACACACACACACACACAGACACACACACACACACACAGACACACACACACACACACACACACAGACACACACACACGCGTCGTCTGCCATCATCTTTTATATTTCATGCATCAACAACTTTCTGCGCTGAAGACAAATCGGACTAACTTCATCCAAACATTTTTCTCTGAAGTTCTCTGCAGAAAGGCTTGTGGAGGCTTGATTTCGTTGCCTCAACTCCATCCATCCCCACACACACACACACACACACACACACACACACAGCGGCACCGTACTCAGCGGTCGGCCGCTCTGTTAATTAGAGCGTCCTACTTTCAGCAGCTCGTTGCCGTGAACTCCAGCTGCACTGCAGCGTGCACGGAGAGCTTCCCAAAAAAACACACACAAACAGCCAGCGGTTCACTTATTACATTAATGATTAAACGCACTAACACGCCGTGGCCTTTGCAGTGCCTGCATATTTACACAAAACTCGACAAAAACTCTTAACACCAATTATTTTAAACTATTTCCCATTAAGTCAGTGAATAATTGCATTCACACGCAGCGGCCTATTGCTGCAACGTGACTATTGGATATAACAACAGAGCACACAGGGTGATGAATCGCCTGGAGGGGAGCTGGATGTGAGGTCGTGCTCGGCAGCGGCTGAATCTGTGACGGGACGTCCTGACACGGCAAAATGGATCTTATCGGACGCCAATCAGTGACAGCTGTCTGCCTGTGCCTTTGCCCGTTTTCTAAAGGAAAATTGGGGCGTTGTAAAGCTCCCTGGCACTCACTGAAAAGACTTTACGCTGCGATAAGAGGTGAGAAGAAGGACAAAGATGCCTACGCTGGAATAAATGGCTGATTTGTTTCATACGGTGCAGGGAAATGTGATAAAAACCCTCCTGTCTTTGTATCACTTTCTTCCGCCCGTCTCTCCTCGATAAAAGCATTCAAGGCCTTTTCACGCTGTGTTCTCGTCACGTCTGTTCAAAAAGGCAGATGACTGTTTAGAAAAGGCCTGTTTATTTATCTGCTGCGAGTCAGATATGGCGCCAGAGGCTCATGTAAAACGGGCACACTGACAAGCCTTTGGAGAGCGCAGAGGGGGGGAAACCGCAAAAAAGCTTCAACATCACAGTTTGAATACCGAATATACGTCGCGCTCCAACCCCTCCCGGGTGAGAACAACGGAACAACTTTCTCCTTCAAATGGATTGGAAAGTCAGACTTGTGCACATTTTTAATCTCCTGGTAATTTCATATTATTGTTGTTATCACTGCTGACCTGATGTCAAAATGTAGCTCGCTCTGTATTCCTTGGGTATGTATGAAAGATGAACTTGTACTTTAACTATTTTACCATTTTATTAACCTGTTAATTTGCTGTTAATTAATGTCATTACAAAGACATCCCAAACTACTTTAATGTCAATTTGTCATGACCAAGACAACTTCTGGTAATGTCACTTTGATTAATGTCAAGTTGTCATAATCAATACAACCCAAACAATGTCAACTTATCATGACAAAATACAAGTCAAAAACGTTTATGACTTGTTTATAATGTTTATGACACGTTCATGACAGTGTCATGTCATAGTCAACATTTTTGTTACTTTTTTCGCCGTTTTTGTCGCATTTTAAAACATTTTTGTCGCATTTTAAAACGTTTTTGTCGCATTTTTCAACGTTTTTGTCGCTTTTTTGACGTTTTTGTCGCTTTTCAAGAAATGTTTTCGTACGTTGGAGTGAACACAAAACTTACATTTTCTGTCTGTTTTTCTGTGTGTTGATGTCAGACTTTGAGTTTGATGTTTAAGAAGTGTGTGGAAACCCTGAATATTATTCTTTACTATAAGCAAGCCACAATAAAGCTTTTACTTCTAGTTAAGTATGTCTAATATCACTATACTTATACTCATACTCAAGTATTTCTTATACTCAAGTATTGCTTTCAAGTACTTTATACAAGACACGATACTGAATTTATCAGCTCATTGTGATGATTCTTTGATTTAAAAAAAGCCACAAACATAACCTTTAATCCATTTTCGTCATGTTTTCCGTGCCGGCTGCAGAACAAACCGAGCAGAGAAGGATTAAAAGTCGGCTTTGTCGATCCCCGCGTGGCTCCGTCAACAACAGAACGCTTTTTAAAACGTTTTTTTTTGCATTTTTTGACGTTTTTGTCGCATTTTAAAACATTTTTGTCGCATTTTTCAACATTTTTGTCGCATTTTAAAACGTTTTTGTCGCATTTTAAAACATTTTTGTCGCATTTTTCAACGTTTTTGTCGCTTTTTTCAACGTTTTTGTCGCATTTTCGATGTTTTTGTCGCATTTTAAAACATTTTTGTCGCATTTTTCAACGTTGTTGTCGCTTTTTTCAACGTTTTTGTTGCTTTTTTCAACGTTTTTGTCGCATTTTCAACGTTTTTGTCGCATTTTAAAACGTTTTTGTCACATTTTTTAACGTTTTTGTCGCATTTTAAAACATTTTTGTCGCATTTTTCAACATTTTTGTCGCATTTTAAAACGTTTTTGTCGCATTTTAAAACATTTTTGTCGCATTTTTCAACGTTTTTGTCGCTTTTTTCAACGTTTTTGTCGCATTTTCGATGTTTTTGTCGCATTTTAAAACATTTTTGTCGCATTTTTCAACGTTGTTGTCGCTTTTTTCAACGTTTTTGTTGCTTTTTTCAACGTTTTTGTCGCATTTTCAACGTTTTTGTCGCATTTTAAAACGTTTTTGTCGCATTTTAAAACGTTTTTGTCACATTTTCGACGTTTTTGTAGCATTTTAAAACATTTTTGTCGCATTTTTCAACGTTGTTGTCGCTTTTTTCAACGTTTTTGTTGCTTTTTTCAACGTTTTTGTCGCATTTTCAACGTTTTTGTCGCATTTTAAAACGTTTTTGTCACATTTTTTAACGTTTTTGTCGCATTTTAAAACGTTTTTGTCACATTTTCGACGTTTTTGTAGCATTTTAAAACATTTTTGTCGCATTTTTCAACGTTGTTGTCGCTTTTTTCAACGTTTTTGTTGCTTTTTTCAACGTTTTTGTCGCATTTTCAACGTTTTTGTCGCATTTTAAAACGTTTTTGTCACATTTTTTAACGTTTTTGTCGCATTTTAAAACGTTTTTGTCGCATTTTAAAACATTTTTGTCGCATTTTTCAACGTTTTTGTCGCTTTTTTCAACGTTTTTGTCGCATTTTCAACGTTTTTGTCACTTTTTTCAACGTTTTTGTCACTTTTTAAAACGTTTTTGTCGCATTTTAAAACATTTTTGTCGCATTTTAAAACGTTTTTGTCGCATTTTAAAACGTTTTTGTCGCATTTTAAAACATTTTTGTCGCATTTTAAAACATTTTTGTCGCATTTTTCAACGTTTTTGTCGCTTTTTTGGCATTTTTGTCGCTTTTCAAGAAATGTTTTCGGTACGTTGGAGTTCTGATGAAGCCACAAACATAACCTTTAATCCGTTTTCGTCATGTTTTCCGTGCCGGCTGCAGAACAAACCGAGCTGAGAAGGGTTAAAAGTCGGCTTTGTCGATCCCCGCGTGGCTCCGTCAACAAAGAGACACGCAGTCACAACAGCTTCCTGTCACAGAGCAGCAGCTGCCGCGCCCCACGGGGGCTTTGTTCTGTCGACGGTGCGACATGTCGAGCGCTGAACACAAACAGCCTGGCTGGGCGGCGGAGAGCATGTGAAGGGAATGAGAAAGCGTGTTAGCAGCAGATTACCAGGAGCTGGGCCGCCTTTCTGTCACGTTCCACATGTCATGAGTCTCGTGTATCTCAGATACATCTCATGCAGTGGTGTAGTCTACGTGACACGCAGGTATACGCAGTATACTCACTAGGAAAGACCATATAGCCACTTAAAAATGCCCAATGACACGCAACAACATACTTTCCATTATATTTTTGATATATTTTCTTTTTCTTCTTCACATAGGATAAATAAAGGTATTTCCACCGTAAATTGGTGAATAAAAGTGTGTCTGAATACAGGAAATGAAGTCTATGATGCTCAAAACCTCCCTGGGCTAGGACACCCAGAAACCCCCCACTATGATATACCGTATACTAGGGCTGTTGGAACAAATTCCGAAATTCGAATATAACTCGAATATTAAAAAAATCAATACTATTCGAATGCTAAAATTACTATTTGAATATTGCTTTTTATGAATTTTTAAAATGTTTTATATGCAGTCTTGCCTTTCTCGTGGCCTTGGCCTACACGCATGTGGAAATTAAATGCTTTTGTTTAGTCTGATGAATAATAAAGTTTTTGAATCGTATCACAATCGTACACGTTCCCTTAATACATACATACACGCGGTATCATCATCACAATACTATCAGAAATGGCGGAGAGCGACCTGAGGGCACAGCTGACAACGTTACACCCTGACAAGCTAGGCCATCTGCCCGAGGAATTGCCACTAAAAACGGGCAAGAATTACTTTTTTTCTGCCTCTCTCGTCATCACGGGGCTTACAGCTGTCCGCCAGGCGATAACGGACAAACCGACACATTCAAATGTAAAGATATGAGAGCGATCAACATCACACAGTGGTCTGGATTTAAATATTTTATTCACGAGCTTGAGCCAAGGCACATTAGAGTTGACAAATTAAAGTCATTCATTTTGTCCCGCTGTTTGATTGTTAAGAAAGCGATCAGCTGTTTTCTAAAGTTAGTTTTGTAATGTTAGTTGTCCCTCTAGTGGACAGGATGTGTAACAACAACCACATGCTGATAGTGGCGTTGGCCATCCATAAGCCTGTGTAATATCGTAAATATTAATAACAGGATGAATTTGAGCATTTAATATTCGAATATTATTTGAATATTAAATAAAATAACAAATGGAATTTGAATAGTATTATAGAGAAGATTGACAGCCCTACCGTATACCCAATATAATGCATTAGACTACACCACTGCTGCTCTGCCCAGTGCGTTCCATACAGACGCCAGAGGGTGATTTTTGCATTGTGTCTGACGCTGAGAGACACTGACCAAGCATCAGTATTTTACGAGTTGGGAGCGAGAACGGGGTTGGTTAGCTTTAAGACAGAACCCGCTTTAAAACAAAGTAATGTCGGCCGGAAAGATTCAGGGCCTTTGAGAAAACCTGCAGAAAAGCTCATCTCTTCTTACGCGGAGAGATGACCGAGACAATGACAAGAAGCAAAGTATCTGTGAGCACTGTTGCTCTCACTGTCAAAAGACCTGGAGACAACGTGGTTGCACACTGATCGATAACTGCCTGGGGTACGTGTAGCCCTGGGAGTACTTCTGCAGTTAACCCAGTTAAACTAAGTTCACAACAGAGACTTACTGTCACTCTGAGAGTCCTGGCATCCGGTTGTCGGCTCGTTCAGGCCTCCCGTTTCCGCTTTGTTGCGCGCTGCTGAAAAAAAAAGAGCCGTGCGCGACCTCTGCTAAATCTGACGCGTTGGCAGGATATTGCGTCAGTTTGACGTCACGATGGCGCGCGCCACCTTGGATGCGTCTAGTATAATTCACGTTTAAGAAGCTTGTTTGGGCTTAAAGTGGCCATATTATGCTCATTTTCAGGGTCATAATTGTATTTTGAGGTTGTATCATAACACCCCAAATCCCAGAAAAAGTTTTTTTCATAATATGGGCACAGAAACATACAGAAGTGGACTGAAAACAGGAAATGTGGCTAATGCATTTCAGCTTTGATCCTGTGGACACAATATGCAGATAATGAAGAGCCCTCTTGTTGCATATTTCACGTTGAATGGACTACATTAATTTGGAGTCACATGTTGTTTATCTACTCAGTCCATTCATAGAAGCGAACCAAACAGTAATTGTGAATAGGGGCTGAATATATTTAAGTAAAAGGGATTTAGGGACTGGTAGATGCAGCTGGTTGTGCCACAGAAGAATGACGAAATGTGGGGTTTAATCCCGGGAAATCTGTTTCAGACGTAAACCAAATAGGTATCACTAGAGAAATACATACGCCCCTCTCGTCCTCCCATGTGGATGTAATCCTCAGCAGCGCAGTTGTAACTTCCTTTTGGCCACCAGATTCATCTATTGTAGGCTCGACCATTTACATGAAGTAAGGCAAACAGCACAATCTATGTCAAGCTGACAAGAAGTGAGCATCATGCAGCGATAGCCAGTTACGTTTAGGCACCAAAACAACTAGTCAGGATCCCTTAAGTAGTACTCCCAGGACATAAACACCTGTTTCCTGGTGAAAGTCTTGTGTTTTTTCCTTAACTTCTTCGGGACATGAACACCTGTTTCCTGGGTGAAAGTATTGTGTTTTCTCCTTAACTTCTTCAGGACATGAACACCTGTTTCCTGGTGAAAGTCTTGTGTTTTTTCCTTAACTTCTTCAGGACATGAACACCTGTTTCCTGGGTGAAAGTCTTGTGTTTTCTTCTTAACTTCTCCAGGACATGATCACCTGTTTCCTGGGCGAAAGTATTGTGTTTTCTCCTTAACTTCTCCAGGACATGATCACCTGTTTCCTGGGTGAAAGTCTTGTGTTTTCTCCTTAACTTCTTCAGGACATGAACACCTGTTTCCTGGGTGAAAGTCTTGTGTTTTCTCCTTAACTTCTCCAGGACATGAACTCCGCTCCTTTGCCTGACAGCCCTGTGTTTGAGGAGCCAAACATCCACTCCAATCCCCCCCGATTTTCGCCGCATTAAACAGCAGTCAATGTGGTGCATACAGAAATAAATATGTTGAATACATACCAATTACAGAGCAATACTTTTCGTAGCGATATATAGGTATGAATAGTTCATGAGAACAGCCTGTCCAGTTGTATGCATACTGCATGCAACACCAGTCTGTACTTTGTAAGGGCTCCTGCAGTACCTACTCAAAGTAAACAGAAAGTGTGAGATTTGAGCTATGTGTACGAATGCCTGTTGTGTTTTACAGAAAACAAACTTGAACATGACAATTCATCCACTGAGCTGTGGTTTTAAAGTAACTGGAGCTGAAACAAAAGCCTCCAATTTGCAACTGCAATTAACACGTAATCACTTCAGTTGTTAAAAGCTAAAAAAGCTGCAGCTTCACCAGCAGCACAATAAGAAGCCTAATGAGGAATATGAGTTGTTTTTGGAGGAAATCGAGCTGCAGCTGCATCAACACCGACTGACTATTCTTCACGTGGAGTGGAAACGAGCGCTGCGAGGTTAGCACGCCATTGTTCACAAGTTAAGTGTTAGCTGTAAGAAAACCGCAGGTTTTATTGAAGTCTCGAGCATGCAGTTTACGGAGTCAGCGGAGTCAGCGGAGTCAGCGGAGTCAGCGGAGTCAGCGGAGTCAGGGTCAGCGTAAGGATGTTGCTGGGCAGAAACAGCTACAGAGATGTTATTATGTGTTGTTAGGATCCTCATTAGCTGACCTCTCGGTGACTGCTCCCCCATGAAGTCAACAGAAAAACACCTGGCTTTGTTAAGGGATGGAGGGAAAGTGCTGCCAACAGGAGGACACGACTCTCATTCCTAACGAGCTACACAGTGACTCCCAAGCAGGGGTACGTGTACCCCCGGGGGTACTTCTGCCGTTGCCATGGGGTATGGGGAAATTCACTTTCCCTTTTAGCTTGTAGCTGTTCTCCTTTTAATTTCCTTCTTTTCTGTGATGGCCCTGCCCCCAATATCAGCCATAACTACAGCAGATAAAACAACTACAACAACTAGGCCTGTATACAGATATCCCCTGCTACCCTTTACCTGGCTGGGTACGGACAGATATCCCCTGCTACCCTTTACCTGGCTGGGTACGGACAGATATCCCCTGCTACCCTTTACCTGGCTAGGTACGGACAGATATCCCCTGCTACCCTTTACCTGGCTAGGTACGGACAGATATCCCCTGCTACCCTTTACCTGGCTGGGTACGGTAACACAGGCTTCTCTGGTTTTGGTGTGTAATCTGTGTGCTGAGCTCTGTAGCCGGACGGCATCACAGCCTCGCTCAAAAACAGCGCTGTATGGCTGTGTGCACTCCTGAGTAACAAGATGGATGGATTATGTCAAAGCAAAGAGAGTGTGGAGGGAAATGTGTGTGTGTGTGTGTGTGTGTGTGTGTGTGTGTGTGTGTGTGTGTATGTGTGTGTGTGTGTGTGTGTGTGTGTGTGTGTGTGAAAAGAGAGGCAGAGTGGGCGAGCAAGAAAATAACAGTGTGAGCAATAGAGTGGGCGGGCGAGGCTAAAACAGATAGAGAGAGAGAGAGAGAGAGAGAGAGAGAGAGAGAGAGAGGAAATGAGGAGTGAGACAGAGATGGATGTCTGAAGCTTTCTGCCCGAAAAATATGAAGAAACAACAGAGAGAAAAAAATAATAAGAGAGAAAGTAAGAGATGGGAACATTTTTCCAGAGGGTCTTGTTATGTAGAAACTGTGTGTGTGTGTGTGTGTGTGTGTGTGTGTGTGTGTGTGTGCGCTTGTGTGTGTATATGTGTGTGTGCGCTTGTGTGTGTATGTGTGTGCGTTTGTGTGTGTATATGTGTGTGTGTGTGCGCTTGTGTGTGTATATGTGTGTGTGCGCTTGTGTGTGTATATGTGTGTGTGTGTGCGCTGGTGTGTGTATATGTGTGTGTGTGCGCTTGTGTGTGTATATATGTGTGTGCGCTTGTGTGTGTATATATATGTGTGTGTGCGCTTGTGTGTGTATATGTGTGTGTGCGCTTGTGTGTGTATATGTGTGCGTTTGTGTGTGTATATGTGTGTGTGTGTGCGCTTGTGTGTGTATATGTGTGTGTGTGTGTGCGCTTGTGTGTGTATATGTGTGTGTGTGTGTGTGCGCTTGTGTGTGTATATATATGTGTGTGTGCGCTGGTGTGTGTATATGTGTGTGTGTGTGTGTGCGCTTGTGTGTGTATATGTGTGTGTGCGCTTGTGTGTGTATATGTGTGTGTGCGCGTTTGTGTGTGTATATGTGTGTGTGTGCGCTTGTGTGTGTATATGTGTGTGTGTGTGTGTGCGCTTGTGTGTGTATGCGCTTGTGTGTGTATATATATGTGTGTGTGCGCTTGTGTGTGTATATATATGTGTGTGTGCGCTTGTGTGTGTATATATATGTGTGTTGTGGGCTGTGAACCATGCAGTCTAAAACTATCTCTCTCTCTCTCTCTCTCTCTCTCTCTCTCTCTCTCTCTCTCTCTCTCTCTCTCTCTCTGTAGGTTTCTGCCCAACTTCTGCACAAACTCCCAAAAATGTGAACCTGTGTGTTTCCATCGACTGCTGCTGATATATGAAGAATACGAGAATAGAATATGTGAATATATGGATTGATTGACAACCACACAATAACTCTGTTCAAACACACACAAGCTCTCGGTGCTGCTTCTCAACACAGCTAATGCTATTTTCATGAATGGATTCACCTTTTTTTGGACCATATTTCTTTATATTTCTCTGTATAAATGATTATTTTCTCAAGTGTTGAGGTTGAGCGGAGGTATGTAAGAGAGGGCGGTAGCTCAAATTAAATCACCGGAAGAAAAAGTGGGAGCAGGAGGCAGCAGCATCTGTTCATCTGTTTCATTCAACCGTCATCACAGATCCAAAATATAGCCACACTGTGCAATGCCATGCACAACAAACATGCACAACAAACATGCACATATGTGCCGGTGCCTGTGTCTTTATGCAGCCTGTTCTCATGAACCATTCGTTCAAAAAGCTACGAAAAGTTAAGCGCTGAAATTGATAAGCATTCCATTTTTTGTTGTTGCTGTATTCGCCACATTGACGACCGATGGATGTATAAGAACACGAAAACGCAGGACTTTCACGCCAGAGAGCGGAGAGCTTCCCGGGAAAAACTAAAGACTTTCACCCAGTAAATGCATGTTCCTTGGGAGTGTTTTAATCCAAACCACAATCTTTTTTTTGGTGTGCATACGGACCTGTTCATGAGAATGCATTCCTTAATGAGTTAGCACTTTCCTCGCTGCAGACCCAGATATCTACTGTACACAAAAAGCCTGTATAATCCACAGTAATTCACCACTAATTACATTAATATAACCACAATAACATATTTTATATATTTGTCACGTAATTTGAGAAACGAGGACATGGAAATGCAATTGATTGAGCCTTCATTGTATTGTGTAGTCAAAATAATTAAAACAGAATTTAAGGATTGCATTCCCACTTTGCATGTTAAATTTGCAAAGCGAATGTACGATGCAAATGAAAACAGATGAGGCTTTGTTGGGAGTTTTTACAGAATGGAATGGAGCAGATTCACAACAAACTGCATGACAAAATTGGAGATTAAATTATCAAATGCAAAATGCATTTTCATTTAAATAAAGCATGTGTTAAACTCAAGGCCTACGGGCCGAATCCGGCCCTTTGCAGATCAGTTTAGGTTCACAATAACTTTTGGCCCGCCTAGTTGTGCACCAAACCAAAAAAAACACGGGAAAGTGTTTTTCAAACTGCAGATACGAGACACTCGAAGCCGAATTTGGCAGATTTATCGACTTTAAGACTCAGAAATTCCCCCAGAAGCGGCAGATAGTTTTCATATTCAGGCTGTGAAACAAGTTGTTGTAAAAAAAAAAAATGTATTCATTGTTTTTCTTGATTTGCTAAACTCTGCGATGGCTAAGGAACTTTTTTGCTGACCATTGTAGGGCTTTATGTCCACAAAAAGTGACAAAAATGTCAAAAAAGCGGCAAAAAACGTCTGAGAAAGAAGTTAAAAAGTCGGAAAAAAACAAACAACAATGACGAAAAAAGGCTACAAAGATGTCACAAAAAGCGACATGCCGTAATACAGTCAAAGATATTTTATTTTTTCTATGATACAAAAGCAAGTCAATGAACTCTACATGTCTGTCCAGTGATGTGATTCTCTTTTTCCAGTGTGGCCCTCAGTGAAAATGAGTTTGACCCCTCCTGGAATAAAGGGACCAGAAAAACATCCATTTCCAGGAGTCAACCCTATGTTCACACAGCCCTATGTTCCCACAGCCCTATGTTCACACAGCCCTATGTTCCCACAGCCCTATGTTCACACAGCCCTATGTTCCTACAGCCCTATGTTCCCACAGCCCTATGTTCCCACAGCCCTATGTTCCCACAGCCCTATGTTCCCACATTTATAGGACATTGTCAAAATTAGGTCTTGTGTTCCTACATTTCCCTTCAATTTAAGCCCTATCCTCCCACAACATGTTTTAGGGTTAGGGGTTAGGGGGATAAAATCTGATACAAATTTATGAAAAAGGAAATGTGGGAACATAAGGCCTAATTTTGGAAAAAGAAAATCTTAGAAATGTGGGAACTGTAGGAACAAAGGGCTGTGGGAACATAGGGCTGTGGGAACATAGGGCTGTGGGAACATAGGCACGCTCCCCATTGTCATAGGCCTTTGCTTTCCTTACGCTGCCTCGTCATCCCTGGCCCAGTTCCCACACCTCTCTGGTGTCCAGTCTCTGCTGGTTTCAAACCGCTGTGTGTTTACAGTTCAGGCACCGAGAGATGATTTGATATGCTCGCCGTACTCAGCTCGCCCAGGGCGCTGCGTTGCGTTTCCTCGGCTCTCCAGGCTGATATCAGATTAGCCCTGTCAAGACGGCTGCTTTATCAGCCGTGCTGTCCGCCCGCCAAACAAATGACAACAGACCTACATGCCCCCCCCCACCCCACACACACACACCCCCCCCGCTACCCCTCCCTCTGTGACAAACGACATGTCAGCCCATCTCCCATCCATCCTTCATCCATCTCATATTGCTGCCAAGGGAAAGATAGTCACACCAATGCCCTTACAACGCCCGCCAGCTGCGAACACGGAGCATCCAGGGCCTCGCCTCGGCAGCTTTTTCGCAGTGAGGATGTTTACTTTGTAGGACATTAAGTCCTGCTGTTATCCACTGGACGAACAGCACACTCCTAGGTTCTGATCTAAGCTGTACCTATAAAAAATTGTACATACTGGTCTTATTGTCAATTTTTCTTTGTTTAAACCGCAAGTAATTGCTAACATTAGCTAAGGTCTGACACACACACACACACACACACACACACACACACACACACACACACAGACACACATAGACACACACTCTCACACACAGACACACACACACACAGACACTCACTCACACAGACAGACACACACATAGACAGACAGACACACACACACAGACACACACACACACAAATACACATACTCTCTCACACAGACACACACAGACACACACACACACACACACACAGACACACACATAGACAGACAGACAGACAGACAGACAGACACACACACACAGAGATAGACAGACACACAGACAGACACACACACACACACACACAGACAGACACACAGACACATAGACACACACTCTCACACACACACACACACACACACACACACACACACACACACACACACACACACACACACACACACACACAGACAGACACACACACACACACACACAGACAGACACACAGACACATGCTGCTGACAGACTCAGATTATTATTCTAAGTGTCTGACAACATTATGAAAGGATCCCTACAGAGATAGACCTTTAAAACCTCTTTAAGACCTTTCTGTTTAACCAGGAACAGCTCTGAAGTCCCTAGCACTAAACCCACCAGACTCCATTTAAAAAAATAAATACTTTTAGCGTGTATAGAGCCAACATATTTTCACATGTAACTCTGTAAACTTTGTGTTTATTTCAACCAAAACCAGAGTTGTGATGGTTGTAAAAGTGGAAAGACGACCCAAAACGGCTTTTCATAGTTTTATTTTGTTTCTGGCGACTTTGAATGAAATGTATTTTACGATGCTAAAATGATGTTTATTTACATGGAGTCTGGTGGGTTTAGCGAACGCAATTTCGCGGATGTTTTTATGTTTAAAAAAAAGATCTTACTCTTCAACAGAAAGGTCGAACTCCTTAGAAATCCTTTCCATAATGTTGTCAGACACTTAGAATATTAATCTGAGTCTGTCAGCGGCAAAACAAGCACTTTTGTAAAGGTAAATACAATTGTCCTATTAACGTACATTGTAGCTTGTTTCGCAGCTGCCAACTGCAGCGATCTCGCTTAATAATAATAATAATAATAATAATATATGGACCAATGTCAAAGACTGTTGTTCCCATCACTCAGTCAGACACAAAATCATAGGAACATAGGGTCCAGGAAGTTACCCTTTAAGACCTTAGCTAATGTTAGCAATTAGTTGCGGTTAAACAAAGAAACCACCATTATGTAAAGAAATTGACAATTAGACAATTATGTAATAATTATTGCAGACCTAAATACAACAACAATAAAGTAATCTGAATGTAAGTAAATACTTGTGAGCACTAGTGGTTTGTGTGTTTCTGTAAATCACGTTTCTGCTTTTTTGATTGACAACATTTTAGAATAATATCCCTTGTGAGAAATGTCAAGCAGTGAGCATTTCTCGCCTGAATGAAAGCACTTTCTGAGGCCAGAGGCGTTTGTCTCTGATGCTGATCTCCAATCAGCGCTAATGCTTGTCAAGTATCCTTCACATCCGCCCACTTCCATGCAATTAAAAAGCGGCCGGAGCATTCACACTAAGGGCCACAATTATAGCAGAGAGGGGCTGTGGGTGAGATCAATTATGATGATGATGACAACCTGCTTTTCTTTTGCAACATCTCACTCTTTCTGCCCTCTCCGCCCTCACCATGACACTTCACTACCGCCTGTGGGCACTGTGGTTCGACAGCAGAGAGAGTAAAGATGTGGGAGAGGGTACTTAAAGTTAAAAACAGTACACAATACAATGAAAATGACCAGGAGCTAAAGACACCCACACATACTTCTGCTCCCACGTGGCGATCTCCTGACTTCCATGTTGAAACTGTAGGTGAAGGATCACACAGACTGAAGAAATTCTACGTTTCTGATGTGTACCTCAGGCTTTAACTAGCCTGGCTCAGCCCTCCTACTTACTTCCGCGCAATTTTCATTTCCCTTCAGTACTACGTCTGGGTTTGCGATATAGTTTTGGGTTTTCTCCAAGAGGGTAAACTTCTCCTCGGACCGCGAACCTCCTATGGCGCCATTTTGATGCTAACAAGCCACCACCTCCCGTTAGCATCCCATTGACTGCCATTCATTTTGACGTCAATTTGACAGAGAATAACTTTACATCTGAAGAGTTTAAAGACTCTATTTGTCCATTGTTTATTTCTAAAGAAACACGACAATGTATAAAAGGCTCCATTACCTTGTACCTCACGTTATGGCTCCGTAGCAGACGTTTTTATAAAAATAGGCTAACGATTGGGTCATAACCACGAGACTTACTGTCTCATAGTAGAGGAATTACCGTATAGTACAGGAGAAGCTCTCAGGCAGTTTGGACTTCCATTAGCTGTTTAAGTTTAATTACTAATGTTAACTATCATTTTAGTGATCAATAATTAGCCTGTGTCTATGTTATCTCCTTACATATACCTACGCTCTCCGTCTCTGCTAGATTGGGAATGATTGAGATTTCTCTTGGCACAGCTACCAGAAGACTTCCAACTTTCAGACAGGTTGCTCACGTCACATCTACGTCTTCAAGCTCAGTTGGAGGCTGCTCAGTAACGCTCAGCCATCACCGGGAAAGATCTTCTAACGGCCTTCACTGGTCTCCGTCCAGAGACAGGGGATCTGTTGGTCCATTCTTATATACTGTCTATAGTTTTCTCCAGCCACATTTTTGGCGGTCCAATCAGTGAACAGAGGGAGTGGCTGAGAACGATGACATTAAGGTTATGCTCTAGTTTGAGTTGTAGTTCTGTAATGGCGGCGGAGAAAGATGCAAGCGAAGGCATTCGGTCCGCTGTGGCAACGCTGCCGAATATCCAGAAGTTAAAGTGTCCATATTATGAAAAAAATCACTTTTTCTAGGATTTGGGGAGTTATTTTGTGTCTCTGGTGCTTCCACACGCATACACACTTGAAAAAAAAAACCATCCATGCTGTTCTGACTGAGATACGGTTTCTGAATGTGTCCTGCCTTCAGTCTCTGGGTGAGCTGGTCAAAATCTTCACGGCTTTCTACGTCACGAGGGGGCTAGGGGGCTAACTGTTAGCATGCTAGCTCATTCTCAATGGCAAAACACTGCTACAACACACACTAATTCACCCTAATCTACTTAATAAATTGTATAGAACTACTTCCATGTCCCTGTTCTGCAGGTATTCCACACAAAGTTGGAAGTGCGCCCTCGTTTAGAAGAAGTTTCCCGGCTAATCCTGCCTTGTACTACTGAAGTTGGAGAAACAGCTAGCTAGCTCATGTAGTCCTTACCTAGCTACTGAGCATGTGATCTTACCTAGCTACTGAGCATGTGATCTTACCTAGCTACTGCGCATGTGCGACTGACAACAAAGATCTTACAGCAGTGAGAGGTCTCACTCTGTTGGCTCTATACACGCTAAAAGTACTGTTTTTTAAATGGAGTCTGGTGGGTTTAGCGCTAGCGACTTCAGAGCTGTTTCTGGTTAAACAGAAAGGTCTTAAAGAGGTTTTAAAAAGGTCTATCTCTGTAGGGATCCTTTCCATAATGTTGTCAGACACTTAGAATAATAATCGGAGCCTTTCAGCGGCAAAAACAGAACTTTTAGTGGACAAAATTGACCATGCACATTTGCCCCATAGGGTCTGTTATTATTGTTTTAATTATTAGTTGTTGGCACTTGACCCCATACACGTTCATAGCAACAGAAGCGACAAGGGAGGGGAAACGGTTGGCCTAACTGCGTCAAAAGGGACGCCAATAGTCCCAACCAAGCATGTTATATGACGCTAAAGGAGACTTTTAGCGCCAATAACAACGACAAAGGCACCTGACCATGAGTGTCAGTATTTTACAAGATAGGAGTGAGAATAAGGTGTTGAACCCATAGACTGTATAATATTAATGGACAACGCATCCGGTTCGGGGATGTGCTGCAATGCGGAAGTGCCTTAAACCTGCTTTCTATCTGAATTCCTGCAGGGGGAGACTCCTTAAACCTGCTTTCTATCTGAATTCCAGCAGGGGGAGACTCCTTAAACCTGCTTTCTACTTGAATTCCAGCAGGGGGAGACTCCTTAAACCGGCTTTCTACTTGAATTCCAGCAGGGGGAGACTCCTTAAACCGGCTTTCTCTCTGAATTCCAGCAGGGGGAGACTCCTTAAACCTGCTTTCTACTTGAATTCCAGCAGGGGGAGACTCCTTAAACCTGCTTTCTATCTGAATTCCTGCAGGGGGAGACTCCTTAAACCTGCTTTCTACTTGAATTCCAGCAGGGGGCGACTCCTTAAACCTGCTTTCGCTCTGAATTCCTGCAGGGGGAGACTCCTTAAACCTGCTTTCTATCTGAATTCCTGCAGGGGGAGACTCCTTAAACCTGCTTTCTATCTGAATTCCAGCAGGGGGAGACTCCTTAAACCTGCTTTCTCTCTGAATTCTAGCAGGGGGAGACTCCTTAAACCTGCTTACTATCTGAATTCCAGCAGGGGGCGACACGTGCGGTTGCAAAAGGAGGTCTGTTTCTGTAGAAGTCTATGAGAAAGTGACCCACTTCTCACTTGATTTATTACCTCAGTAAACATTTTCGTAATGAGTTTATGGTCTCAATCTCTAGTTTTAAGTCTTCTGCAACACAGAATGATGTTCATTTTTTTAATTATGGTCTCGTTGATTTTAAAATCGGCGATAAAGCAGGGCGTGTTTTAGGGCGTGGCTATGAGATTATATGTGACTGCCAGTGAAAGTGTGTAATGTAACGTAGAGTGTAAGCAGCTCCTCCCTCACTCCTCCCTCTCGTCTAAAATCGTCACATCCTCAACCAGGATGGCTGCGCCCGTAACGGCAAACTCGACGACTCATAGCAGATCTCCACCAACCAATGGGTGACGTCACACATGCTCTGTCCATTAATATACAGTCAATGGCTGAACCACATCCTGCTGGTCTGTTTATATATAAAATACCTGTAAACTCAACCTTTACCACTAATGTACTTCCCTCCTCTGCTGAGACATCACTTCTGATTATTTAGAAAGCTTCTCTCGCTGTCGAACTTCAGATCTCCTGTTGTCTCATCTCATTTTCTCTTCAACTCGAGCACACAACTGTCATGTTTTTTATTTTTGTTCCTGTTTTTCTCTCATGTCACCAGGTTTTTTTCATTTGTTTCTGTCGAGACTGAGAGGCTTTTTCTTTGGGTCTTTTTGTTCTTTTGTTTGCCCGTCTCGTCCTCCGTTCTCCTCCTCCTCCTCCTCCTCCTCCTCCTCCTCCTTCTCCCTCGCTTCATTAGCGATGCCGTCCTTCTCGCGGCCCACAAGGACTAACTTGATGGGAGACAAAGCCGAGTGATTAACAATGATTAAGAAACACGCTGGAAGAAATGCGATGGAAGCCGCGTGGGACCGGCAACCTTGTCTTTAACGGCTCTCTAATCTGAAGAGTTTACAGGCCCGACAGATGGGTTTCCGTTTCCATCCAAGGACAGATTCATCTCTGTGTTTCTGGGAAACATACGCAACTGTACCGACTCTCCTCTCACGTTAACTGGTAGTGTGAAGGACAAACTGAAAGTGGCTCCCTGGCTGAGAAAAGGCTTCTTTCTTTCTTCTTTGTTCAACCTTTCAGTAGTGTAACCTTTGCTTTAGAAAGCAAGTCAGCATACATACATAACACTCAAAAAGCTTAAAGACATAACTACAATCATTAGATCTGAGAAAAGTAATTTAGTTGCATTCATTCGGCTTAAAGTATTCATTACAGGGTTCCTGCAGTCTTAAAAAGTCTTACAAAGCCCTTGATTTGGGGTGTTTTATTCAATTTGATAGCATTTGAAAAATAACCGATAAAAGAATGTTGAAAAACGTGACAAAAATGAGAAAACACTTCAAAATTTAGAAAAAATAAATAAAATCGCAGCAAAAAATCAACAAAAACATCAGAAAAAAGTGACAAAAAACTTGTAAAAAAGTGACAAAAAACTTGTAAAAAAGTGACAAAAAACTTGTACAAAGTAACAAAAAACTTGTAAAAAAGTTACAAAAAACTTGTACAAAGTGACAGAAAACTTGTAAAAATTGAAAAAAAACTTGTAAAAAAGTTACAAAAAACTTGTACAAAGTGACAAAAAACTTGTAAAAAATGACAACAAACTTGTAAAAAGTAACAAAAAACTTGTAAAACGTGAAAAAAAACTTGTAAAAAGTGGCAAAAAACTTGTAAAAAGTAACAAAAAACTTGTAAAAGGTGACAAAAAACTTGTAAAAGTGACAAAAAACTTGTAAAAAGTAACAAAAAACTTGGAAAAAGTGACAAAAAACTTGTGAAACGTGACAAAAAACTTGTAAAAAGTAACAAAAAACTTGTTAAAAAATGACAAAAAAACTTGTAAAAAAGTGACAAAAAACTTGTAAAAAAGTGAAAAAAAAATGTAAAAAAGTGACAAAAAACTTGTAAAAAGTGACAAAAAACTTGTAAAAGTGACAAAAAACTTGTAAAAAGTAACAAAAAACTTGTAAAATGTGACAAAAAACTTGTAAAAAGTAACAAAAAACTTGTAAAAAGTGACAAAAAACTTGTAAAAGTGACAAAAAACTTGTAAAAAGTGACAAAAAACTTGTAAAAAGTAACAAAAAACTTGTAAAAAATGACAAAAAACTTGTAAAAAGTAACAAAAAACTTGTAAAAAATGACAAAAAACTTGTAAAAAAGTGACAAAAAACTTTATACAGAACAAAGTGTTGTCGAGAATATCCAAATTGAAGCAAGCATCAGATTAACCCTCATGTTTTCCTCACGCCCACTGTGAAACTTTTTGTTTTTCTCGGTCCAAATTATTGTTTTTCGCTGTTTTTTTAAGCTTTTTCTGTAATTTTTGTCACTTTTTTCAACGTTCTTTTATCATTTCTTTTTTTCAAATGTTATAAAATTACATAAAACACCCAAATTCAAAGAAAGTAGTGAACTGATCATTTATTTTAGTTGTGATGAGCGTTGTATGGAACCATCCACGTTATTTTTTTGGGCATTATGGTTGAAAGAAACCCAAATATCTGATATAGAAACTTTTAGAAAATGGGAAGACGGAGAGGAAGAGGAAAACGGGAGGGTAAAAAAATAAAAATATTACACCATTATATTTTTACATCAGACATTTTTCATATTATTTAAACTTTTCAAAGACATTCATACTAATCCATCCATCCATCTTCGTCCACTTATCCGGGCTCGGGTTGTGGGGGTAGCAGCTCCAGCAGGGGACCCCAAACTTCCCTTTCCTGAGCCACATTTACCAGCTCTGACTGGGGGATCCTGAGGCGTTCCCAGGCCAGGGTGGAGATATAATCCCTCCACCTAGTCCTGGGTCTTCCCCGAGGCCTCCTCCCAGCTGGACGTGCCTGGAACACCTCCCTAGGGAGGCGCCCAGGGGGCATCCTTACCAGATGCCCAAACCACCTCAACTGGCTCCTTTCCACGTGAAGGAGCAGCGGCTCTACTCCGAGCTCCTCACGGATGACTGAGCTTCTCACCCTATCTCTAAGGGAGACGCCAGCCACCCTCACATTCACATTCAAGCCAGCAATCCAGTTTAGCGTCATACGGCATTCACACCGCAATTTCTCTTTCTAAAGCTAAACATAGCCGTGCTTCTCCTTGCTATTGGGGAAGGTAAGTCTAAGCCACAGTCTAGGCCTCAAATGTGGACAAATCTTTACAGAATTATACTGTTGATGTGACACAAAGGACATTTTA
>NC_050194.1:26565787-26573287 GCF_008315115.2 Sander lucioperca | reverse complement strand
ACCAATAGTAGTGTGTGAATGCTGTTGAAGGGCAGGTCTTGCCTCGAAGTTGCGTGGGTTCCATAATATCGCGTGCTCACCTTTTGTCGGCTAAATTCAACTGCAACGGACGCTGAAATGACTGTCCCCTCACAGTAGGGCTGCATAGTATATATATTTTTGTGTCATTGGGATATTAACTGTCGCAATAAACACATCGCGAAAGACATTTGGAGATTGTTTTCGTAGAAAATCTTAGAAGAAAATTGCACTTTAAAATGTAACAGGCATTCAGGCTGAGTGTGAACAGGCTGGAGATGCAACAGAAAGTATCGACACGTTCTGGCAGGAAGATTCATAGCCAGTGTGTTATGATATCATTGCTCTGTGTGTGTGTGTGTATGTGTGTGTGTGTGTGTGTGTGTGCATGTTAAAATTTGTCAACGCTTTTAACACGTTTCTGACTTTATTGAAGAGTGCAATTTCCATTCAGCTCAGTCTCACACTCCAACGCTGTCATGTCCTGGTGCTAATGAATGTCTCTCTCTTACACACACACACACACACACACACACACACACACACACACACACACAGACACCAGTCTTTTATATACGCTTGCAGTCAAACATGGCCATTAACACCATTAGACAGGCACACCTTTAATTTGTGTTTAATTGGCAAATGTTAGCATGCTAACATGCTAAACTAAGATGGTAAACATGGTACACATTGTGCTAAAATCTGCATGTTAGCATTTAGCTCTAAGCACAGCCTCACAGAGCTGTTACTCTTAGTCTTCAGCAATCACCTTTCTCTGTAAAAGGCAGAAAAAAGTGACCGTTGACCGTTTCCTCTGCACACAGAAGTAGAGTTCATAATATGCAGCTACTCATTGTCAGCTCTCAGAAAAGAGGCATCCTGCTGTGCCCGTCGCCTGGCTTATGTCTTCTGTTCCCCCTCTCTGCTGACACACAGGTCAGTGCACAGTAGGCGGCTGAACCCTCCACCCCCTGCTGGTATTACAGCAGCGAGAAGATAGTTATGAGAAGTTACGTAACAACAGTACTATGCAAACCCAATCCATCTTTTCCTGAAGCTAACCAGGTAGTTTTGTTGCCTAAACAGGTTTTACACTGTACGGGCAATGATCGCTCGTGTTGTTGGACATTCGTAAGATAACGCATGGAAATGTGTCTACAGCCTGTTGTAAAAGATATCATACGGACCGTTCTCTGAGGATATGTCGAACAAACAAAAGCACCTCCAGACACAAGATAAGTTCAGTTTTTTGATCATGCACAACAGAACAAAACATGAAAGAACTGAATCCCCCTTCCAACACCACCATGGACAAAGAGCCACTCGGCCAGCCGTGCCTTTCAAGCCGGAGAGTGGAGTTCACTTTGCAGCAAAAACAAATTACTTTCACCCAGGAAACACTCACTTGTTCCTCGGGTTCCTTAAACCCAAACAACCGTCGTTTTGGTGCCTAAACTTAACTGTCGTCGTCGCTGCATGACGCTCACTTTTTCTTGCTAAACTCCACTACCATCCACTGCCCCTGAAAGGACTGTCATCTGGCGGTGCCTGTAGCTGACTCGCAGTCACCTATTGGCGGCTAAACACTGCCGCTGGTAGCCGGCGTCCCAGAGCTCTATAGCTGACTCGCGGTCACCTATTGGCGGCTAAACACTGCCGCTGGTAGCCGGCGTCCCAGAGCTCTGTAGCCGGCGTCCCAGAGCTCTGTAGCTGACTCGCGGTCACCTATTGGCGGCTAAACACTGCCGCTGGTAGCCGGCGTCCCAGAGCTCTGTAGCTGGCTCGCGGTCACCTATTGGCAGCTAAACACTGCCGCTGGTAGCCGGCGTCCCAGAGCTCTGTAGCTGGCTCGCAGTTACCTATTGGGGGCTAAACAAACGCCGCTGCTAGCCGCCGTCCCGGAGCTCTGTAGCGGCCAAATACAACCAGCAACTGCTGCTCAGATTTGAACATCCCTCACACTATAGACTGATCGTGTTACAGCACTTTAACATACTTCTATTTTAGGTATATCATGGTCTATTGGTGAAGTAGCATTGGTCACTCTGAGGGGCGGTACATTTTGTCCCCACATACATTTTGTTTGAAATTCAGCAGAGAAATTCCACGCCTCCCACCTGGGAAATTGCATCCTGGATATAAATGTACAGGTGATTGACAGGCTGTTAGGCCTCCATCTGACTATCCAAGCTGAAAGTGCACCCTCTGTTTTTAATATTAATAAATGTTAATGAATTCTAAAGCATATGAGAGACTCGCGTAAATTAATAAAATGTGCAAATCAAATGCAGCATGTAGACTGTAGCTGTAGGCAGAAATGTCTGATATCTGATTAAAGCTGTGTGGCAGCAGCTCTTTCAATACAAATAACTAAATGCTTTATTTAATTTGTGTGATGACGTGTGCGCAGTCGGGTTGATTAAGGTACAAAAACAACTGTGTCTGTTCTTGGAAGTGAGATGAAAAGATTGAGAGAGAGACACACACACACACACACACACACACACACACACACACACACACACACACACATTAAAGCTACCATGGCAACGCAGATTGACTGGCAGTCTGTGCAGAAAGAAGAAGCCTACGAAACACACAAATATACACTCAGACTTACATCCAATCTTCAATCAATCAATCAATTTCCCTGTGTACACACTCACTTATTCCCTTGATACATCCATCCTTCTCCTTTACACACTCATTTGTTCCCTATGTACACTTATTAGTTCTCTTAACACACTCATTTGTTCACTATGTACACTTATTAGTTCCCTTAACACACTCCTTTGTTCACTATGTACACTTATAAGTTCCCTTGACACACTCATTTGTTCCCTATGTACACTTATTAGTTCTCTTAACACACTCCTTTGTTTACTATGTACAATTATTAGTTCCCTCATCTCAGTCTGGGACATGTAGTTCCGGGAATATCAAAGATATCCTTCACTGATTTCACTTGGAAACAAACATGCAACAAAACAAAAGTAGCTGTGACTTCAGGTCAGCACCACAGCTAACCACCTTGGAATAATGCATGTCAGAATAAAGCTAGTTTCTCCTCTTCTTCCCATTCTGTCACCATTACGTGACCGCAGCATACAGTACAATTACTTCTAATTGTCACTATAAATGTGCATGCAGGGATCCCCATTAAAGCAATGATTGTTCAGTCTCTAAAAACACATGCACTCACACACATTTGTTCCCTACATGACATGCACTCATTAGGGTAATGTCTTCATATATATGTATGTACACTAATCCATTCCTTATATACAATAAGTAGGGATACTAGTTTTTCCCTACAAACATTTAATACATTCAGTTCCTTTCCACTCAAACATACACGCGTCTTCTGTAGGCAGTTCCTTTTATATAGTTTACACTCATACTCCTCTAAATACCCATTTGCTTCATAAATACACATCTACAACCATTCACTCTCTACTTACAGAAGCACACCTCTTTGCAAATTCATTTGTTATTTACACCGTGATCCACACCTACATACCGCCTCTGCCCGACAGCAACATAATGTGCCTTAGCGAAATGTCTGAATGTGGACTGACCTGCTGGATGACACTCATACTACTCTCAACACCCATTTGCTCCCAAAATACACATATGCAATTATTCACTCGCTCTCTATAGAAGCACAGTTCTCTGCAAACTAATTTGTTGTTGTGGCTGTCGGGTAAAAGCCTGTTTGTGTTTCTGTAAGTGAAAAAAAGCCTTTTTTTTTTAGGCCATTTCTTTCAGACAAAGTCAGATAAAATTACAGACAAAAATGGAAAGACGGAAAGGGTGACCAAAAGCATAGACTTATGAAAACAGGGACTGAATTAAAATATAGAAATATGAAGATACAAGGTGTCGGCCCGACAGCAACATAATCAGGGATGCACCGAATCCAGGATTGGGCTGAATATTGAGCTTTTTGACGGGGTTGGGTTTCTGCAGAACCTTAGAATTTTTCCCACCAAACCGAACCCTACCCTTGCACTCTGCGCGCTACGCTGGTCGCCGTAATGACGGCGCCGTTGATTACAGGAAGGTGTTTACGTAGGTGGAGCGTTCAACGCAGCAGGCTGTGAGAAAGTGGAAATGGAACTGGTGAGCAGAAAAAGTGTAGTTTGGCAGAACTTTCAGTCAAAAGAAGGCCATTCAAGTCCAGCTACATGTTCAATCTGTAATGCTGATTAGTCTGGTGGTGGCGAGGACCCTAAACTATACACAACATCACCGCTGTTACAACATCTGGTAGGAAACATCCGGAAGAATACGAGTTGTGATGAAGGAATCTACAGACAGCAGCCAAAATGCAGCAACTTCAGGTACGGCAAAGGAAGGACAGTCACTGTTTACTTCATTAATGAGTTTACTGTGTTCATGGACTGAGGATGGGACGAGGATTCAGCAGAATCTCAACCAGGGGATTCAGGATTCGGCCGAACCCCAAAAATCTGGATTCGGTGCATCCCTAGAACATAATAACAATATACGCTGTGATCCACAAATACAAGTAGTTTGTGTATGTGTGCAAACATATTGTGTATCTGCTCACAGCACGAACTTAAAGCGGTGAATGTGTGCCGTAGCGAAATGTCTGAATGTGGACTGACCTGCTGGATGACACTCATACTTCTCTCAACACCCATTTGCTCCCAAAATACACAATGATTCACTCGCTCTCTATAGAAGCACACTTCTCTGCAAACTCATTTGTCATCGTGTCTGTCGGGTGACGGACTGGTATAAAAAACGGCCATGGCATTTTCAAACCACACCAACCTCACCCCAAACATTGAGATAAAAAGCCAAAAAAACATACAGAGAATGCAAAAATTTTGAACACACACTGAAAGGACACGCATTACTATCTCTAGACGGTGACATAGACATATGCCGACAACAATTTAACATCTAAGAGCGTCGACAGATCTACGACATGATATGCTGCACTAAAGGCACATTCTGCACTAATACAATGGCTCATACAATGTGGAAAGAGCCATGCTTAACCTCTGGGTAGTACATGCATTGAGTGTCAATAATATAGCTTTGAAATTAGTAACTCTGCCTACCGAGAGAAACCCTCCCACACAGCTCTCTGCACTACAATCTTGAATATTTTTAGCTGCATGCATAAAATAACTTATCAAAATAAACCAAAGACAGATTATTGTTATTATCAGTAGTGACCCAGAGAGGGCAGCCCTTCTGGCATTTCCCCAAGTTCCAGATGGCCAGTCCGTCACTGCTGTCTGGTTAAAACCATGTAGTTTGTTCCTTATGTGTGCAAACATGTTATGTATCTGCTCAGCATACACACATAAAGCTGTGAGCGCGTGCTTTAGCGGATGAAGTGACTGTGGACCGACCTGCTGGATGAAGGTGTGAGCTCCGTGGGGGCTGAGCAGCAGGATGGCTCTGCGTAGCGTGTCTCTGTAGCGGTTTAGCTCCTCCGTTCTCATGGTGGTGAACAGGTTGGTGAAGACTTTACTGATGTTCCTGTCCACCCGCTGCAAGGCCACGTCCACGCCCTGCCGGGACGTCTGGTCCAGGAAGCCCTGCAGCCCGCGGATGTCTGGAGCAACGGGGGGAAGAAGAAAAGGAGGGCAGAGAGTCAAATATATATCAACGCAAATGGGTTATATAACTGTGGAGAGAATAGTTGGAGATGCAGGACAGAAAGAAGGCAGAGAAACGACCCGAAACGATGCAAATATCAGAAAACGTTAGGCATGGACGGTGTGGTAACCTTCAGCAAAAATACCACAGGTTCACAGTATTGCAATTACAGCTTTTAAAATGGATTATTCTGAAATGTCTGGGTAAAAAGCAACAACTCTATATGCATAAAGCCTTTATAATATACCCTTTTAGTGCATAGAATACTAAGCTATTAAAATAATTGTTGGTATGATTTTATAAATCCTGTTTTAAGGTTACACGTGACACAGTGAATCCTCAGGATGAACTGGATCTGTGGATGGCTACCTTAGTGACTAACACAGGAGGACTGGCAATCTGGCAGTTCTGGCGAATGCCAGACGTGCCGATGAACTCTTGGGCCGCTGTAAAAAAAGACACTGGCGTTTCACACTAGTTTGACAAAAATACGTAAGATTGTACGGTTGCAGCCTGGAGCCTCCCCTCTGGTGCCATCGGGCTACTACTTTTCAAAATAAAAGCTTGCGTCTTGCCCGCTATGACGTACTTTGGTGTTTAAGTATGTAATAATATGTTTTAAATATGCAAGCATTTCCATTCTATTCTAAGATGCTAGTTTATATGAAGGTTTCATGAATTACTCCAGTGTGTGTATTGTTTAATTATGAAAGCCTATAAGTGCGCCTCATGCTAATGCTGCCATAATCTAACATTGTTTTTTGCAATTATAAAGCACATAACGTCCCCGTCTAGAATTTGTGTCCCAGTCCGCCCCTGGTGACTACCTTACCTACAGGCCAGTTAAGAAATTTTAGTTTTCTGAAAAAGAATTCAAAAAATAATTTGGTGGCCCTCCTGCAGTAACTCTAAGGACCCCGGACGCCCTGGTGACGATCTCTGTCATATGTTTTTTCAGAAGAAAATATCTGGGGCGGCCTCTAGCTCACCCAGTAAGAGCGTTCGGCCCATGTAGACTGAGTCCTTTGCAGCGGCGCGGGTTCGAATCCGGCCTGCTGTCCTTTGCTGCGTGTCATCCCCCATCTCTCTCCCCTTTCATGTCTATCCACTGTCAGAATTCGGTCGTTTACAACAAGCTTTCTTGCCGATGACAACTGTCAGCCTGGCAGCAGATTTCTCCGTCACAGAGCAGCCGACTTGATTACTCAGAGTGAGCTGATGCACGCCTTCACTCTTGTCAATTACCGTTCAAAGCTGAGTTCAAAAGTCTGTGTAGAAGTTGCTTTCATCTCCACGGCTGTGTGCGAGCGTCCTGTGGGCATATATTCCCGACCCATAAAAGCAACCAAACAGCGGGACGCAAACAGAACTTCAGACAGGGAAATAAGAGCTGCGATGCTGCCTTAAAGGCCGCAATCCTGAAGCTGACTTATCCTCTGAAAGCTGACTGAGACTATTATCTGTATTCCTGCAGCGTTTTTCAGCTGTGCCACTGAAGCAGACAGCATCTATCCGTGTGAGAATATCATTTGGATTGCTTCCACTCTTCTCTCAAAAAAAAAACTGCCAGAGAAGTTTCTTCCTCTGACATTCAGACAAGGCAGCTGTGTTACGCTACGCTTCGTTATAGCTGGTGACAGGTTGTTTGGCCTGAACATCTCTTCCTTCCCCCTCTCCACCCCTCCCTCCATCCTTCACTGTCTATTAGCACTGACAGCTGGCTTGTTCCCCGTCCTGACTGACTCCGACTGCCACTCTGTACTCCCACACTCCTATTTTTTTACTCCAGCTGTTTCATCGCATCCTCCCTAACTCTCTCTGTCTCACATCCACTTTTCC
>NC_050194.1:26523287-26560787 GCF_008315115.2 Sander lucioperca | reverse complement strand
GAAAATTATGCTTAGAACTGGTCTGGCTATCACCAGACCAAGCTTAATCTTCTAAGATTGAACATTAGTCTGGGGAGTCTGCTCTGTATTTTCTACTGCCCAAGAGGCGGGATCAACGGGCATGTGACGTATGGCGCCATGTTGAATATAAACAAAAAGCTGCTTGTCGTCGCAACCCGTTCTCACTCCGAACTCGTAAAATAAGGACGTTTGGACAGTGGCTGTCAGCGTCTGATGCGACGAAAAAGGCGTCTTTCAGTGTGTTTGTGTAACGCACCGGGGAGAGCAGCAGCTAGAGAGGATTTAGAGAATAGTATGTAAGGAGGTTGGTTGGGGGGGTGGATGAGTCAAACACAGGACTTTCACCAGGAGACCGGGGATCGGGTCCCGCTTGTCACGCTGGCTATAGTCGCTTTTTTCTTTCCTCCTGCGTGTCACAGAACCGTACACCCACCCACGACCCTTTCCTTAACATAACTGCGTCAAAAGGGACGGCAATAGTCCCGACCAAGCGCGTTTACTTATAGCGCTAAAGGGACGGCAATAGTCCTGACCAAGCACGTTTACTTATATCGCTAAAGGGACGGCGATAGTCCCGACCAAGCGCGTTTACTTAAAGCGCTAAAGGGACGGCAGTAGTCCCGACCAAGCGCGTTTACTTAAAGCGCTAAAGGGACGGCAATAGTCCCAACCAAGCGCGTTTATAGCGCTAAAGGGATGGCAATAGTCCCAACCAAGCGCGTTTACTTAAAGCGCTAAAGGGACGGCAATGGCCCCAACCAAGCGCGTTTACTTAAAGTGCTAAAGGGACGGCAATAGTTCCGACCAAGCACGTTTACTTATAGCGCTAAAGGAGACTTTTAGCGTCAATAACAATGACAAAGGCACCTGACCAAGTGTCCATATTTTACGAGATGAGTGTGAGAACGTGTTGCGCACCAAATTAGCCAAGAAATCTAGACGCACCCTAGCGGCAGCAAAATGAAATTTGCAGCCAGGGTCGTCTCGCAACTCTCCATTGGCTTGCGAGCTGGAAAAACCAAATTCTAGTCAGGCCAATCACTTCATGTATAGAGGCGGCAGGCGGGGCTTAACATAATGACAGCAGAGTTGCGACGGTTCTGCGTGAATTCCCTGCTACCTGAAAACAAAGGAGATAGCTGCTGCTGCTGGCGAACAGAGGTCTTTGGAATCGGCTTTGGCCGCGACTCTGGAAGACTTGGAGTTCAGCTTTTCTTTGAGAAAAGAACAAACAACGGCACTGAAGTCATTCTTAAAAAAGGAAGATGTGTTCGGAGTTTTGCCAACCGGATACGGCAAAAGGTTAATCTATCAACTAGCGTTGCTCTGGTTGGTTGTAGTGCTATCCTATTGCGTGCAGAGGGAATCTGAAAGACAACCTCTCAGATTGAGCCCAGTCAATGGTGAGATCCCAGACCCAACATCTTGATGTGGGTCTGGCATGTCAGGCTAGCACCAAATGCTTCCTCTTAGGAATTGTTGGGTCTCTGTAAATTACAGAGTGTGTTCTAGACATACCTTACCAGATGCCCAAACCACCTCAACTGGCTCTCTTCGACACAAAGGAGCAGCGGCTCTACTCCGAGTTCCTCACGGATGACTGAACTTCTCACCCTATCTCTAACGCTGGGTTGCCACAGGCAGCGTCTTTCAACTGCAACTCAATTTCAAGTGGAGTTGTGTCACCACAACATGATGTTGACAGCGTCCACGTTTTGCAGACAATGAGTTGTTGGTGTTGATATACTTTTTCTATCATTTTCTATCTGGCCTAACACAACTAAAGTTTGGTAAATAAAATAATTTAGCAACAAGCTAGTTGTCATTGTTACAATGCTAACAATACTACAATGCTACTACTACTACTACTACTACTATAACAAATATATATAAAAACCCACCAGGATTACCAACTGCCTGGACAACCTTTTGCCAAGCTAGCTGTTAACATATTTGTAGTCATACAGAGATGTATCGTTAAGTAGGCTATAGGGAAATCACAATCTTTTATTTTGCACGTATAGCATGTGTGTATACACGGGAGAATATATTGGAGGCACGTTAGCGAGTCTGCCCTCTCATTGGCTACTGCTCTGCAAAAGTTGACCCTGGATCTCGTTATTTCGGTCATGACCCAGTAGCCAGTTGAAGTGGTTTGGGCGTCTGGTAAGGATGCCCCCTGGGCGCCTCCCTGGGGAGGTGTTTCAGGCACGTTGACATTGTGTTTCAAGCCCACAATGTCGTCTTCCAGGCAGCGCTGCATGGAAGGCACTAGGATTAGGCACGGGTTAGGGTTGGGGTTAGGTGCCTTAAAGTCGGCGGTCACAGCGCTGCCTTGCAGTCGACGGTGGGGGATTAGAACACCATCGAGCATCAGGCACGTCCAGCAGGGAGGAGGCCTTGGGGAAGACCCAGGACTAGGTGGAGGGATTATATCTCCAACCTGGCCTGGGAACATCTCGGGATCCCCCAGTCGGAGCTGGTTAATGTGGCTCGGCAAAGGGAAGTTTGGGGTCCCCTGCTGGAGCTGCTTCCCCATTGACCCAACCCCGGATAAGCAGACGACTATGGATGGATGGTCTAGATCTACTCTATCTGTAAAGTGTCCTGAGATGACTTATGTTATGATTAGACACTAGGCTACAAACCAAATT
Source organism: Sander lucioperca (assembly GCF_008315115.2). Classification (NCBI taxonomy): domain Eukaryota; kingdom Metazoa; phylum Chordata; class Actinopteri; order Perciformes; family Percidae; genus Sander; species Sander lucioperca. The sequence goes on along the minus strand of NC_050194.1, from coordinate 26,558,112 downwards.
GAATTGAACATTTACCTAAAGCACCTAAACAGACCAGAGGCCATTAGCTCGCTGTCCTGCCTCTGTAACCACTAAAGCTCTGGACTTGTTCTTTTAAACTCTGCTTTGTGGTCATTCGGTGGCTCACAGGAAGTGACAGTCTCCTTCTGTTGCACTTACTGTGAGTCACTCTGAATAAAGCTCTGTGCTAAATGTTTAAACTCTGAGTCAGAGTGGACATCAGGTTGCACCGCCTCCAGGTATCTGTTCTTGCTCTTGGCTGCAGTTTCCTTTTCTGACCTGGAACGTCACTTTGCTTCTGTTGGAATCTCGGGCCATAATGTTCAGAAAATATCAGTGCAGTGATTATTGAGGAGGAACAGTAGAACATAACAATTGTCAGGTGTCCTCTGCAATTTCAAAGCTCTCACAGGTTTTATTATTTATTTGCAAGCACAAAATTACAGCAGCAAAGTAAAGGCCAGCTGATTTATTGAAAATGAACTTTGAGGCAAGAAGTGACAGTACTTTGTTGACAACACTGGCCAAAAATATGCCTTTGGAAAAGAAAAATCAACCAGAGTCCTGAAATAAAGGCTCAGTTTAAGCTCAACTTTCATCCTCTCTTCTGTGTTGACATTCATTTGAAATACAAATAAGATTATTATGGATTAGACACTTCAAAACGTGTGAACTTAAATGGCATTAAGGCTTTTAAAAAAGTCTATATTTTGGTCTTTTTGTATCTAATATTTACATATTAGGTGAATAGTGTGCACTGATCTATGAAGTGAAAGTTATTTGAGCTTCTCTATTAACATAACGCAGGCAGAATGGTTAAAATGGTGCAGTTGACAATTTGTAGTGTTAAAAATGTCTTGTTCAGTGTTCTGCCAACCAAGCTTGTTAGCTACCGCTACTGTTAGCTGGTAACTTAAGGGAAAGTTGCCGTACATGCAGATGAATGTCTCCAGTACCCGGAGGGCTGCGTTTACCCGCCAGTAAAACTCTGCTGGATGACTCGCTTCAGAAGGGTTGAAAATCTAAAACTTTCCCTCTTTAGCGTTTAGCGTAGCGCAGAGCCATAGCAACCATAAACAACTCTTTACATACTCTACATACTACTCTCTACTGCTGTCTCTCTACATACTACTCTCTACTGCTGTCTCTCTACATACTACTCTCTACTGCTGTCTCTCTACATACTACTCTCTACTGCTCTCTCTCTACATACTACTCTCTACTGCTGTCTCTCTACATACTATTCTCTACTGTTGTCTTTCTACATACTACTCTCTACTGCTGTCTCTCTACATCAGGGGTCACCAACCTTTTTGAAACTGAGAGCTACTTCATGGGTACTGAGTCATACGAAGGGCTACCAGTTTGATACTCTTCTGAAATTAAAAAAATTGCTCAATTTGCCTTTAGTTATATATGATTATTAATGATTAATGATACTTATATATGTGAAGACACTAATTAATGATCAGTTAATCAGTTAATGATTTCTCACAATAATTATCAACAATGACTTAACAAGGTGGGAAACAGATATCAATATTCAATTTTCATTTTTAGAACAGGCCTGAGGGCTACTCATGTGGTCCTTGGGGGCTACCTGGTGCCCGCGGGCACCGTGTTGGTGACCCCTGCTCTACATATTACTCTCTACTGCTGTCTCTCTACATACTACTCTCTACTGCTGTCTCTCTACATACTACTCTCTACTGCTGTCTCTCTACATACTACTCTCTACTGTTGTCTCTATACATACTACTCTCTACTGTTGTCTCTCTACATACTACTCTCTACTGTTGTCTCTCTACATACTACTCTCTACTGTTGTCTCTCTACATACTACTCTCTACTGTTGTCTCTATACATACTACTCTCTACTGCTGTCTCTCTACTACTCTCTACTGCTGTCTCTCTACATACTACTCTCTACTGCTGTCTCTCTACATACTACTCTCTACTGCTGTCTCTCTACATACTACTCTCTACTGTTGTCTCTATACATACTACTCTCTACTGTTGTCTCTCTACATACTACTCTCTACTGTTGTCTCTCTACTACTCTCTACTGTGTCTCTACATACTCTCTACTGTTGTCTCTATACATACTACTCTACTGCTGTCTCTCTACATACTACTCTCTACTGTTGTCTCTACATACTCTCTACTGTTGTCTCTATACATACTACTCTCTACTGCTGTCTCTCTACATACTACTCTCTACTGTTGTCTCTCTACATACTACTCTCTACTGTTGTCTCTATACATACTACTCTCTACTGCTCTCTCTCTACATACTACTCTCTACTGTTGTCTCTATACATACTACTCTCTACTGCTGTCTCTCTACATACTACTCTCTACTGTTGTCTCTCTACATACTACTCTCTACTGTTGTCTCTATACATACTACTCTCTACTGCTGTCTCTCTACATACTACTCTCTACTGTTGTCTCTCTACATACTACTCTCTACTGTTGTCTCTATACATACTACTCTCTACTGCTGTCTCTCTACATACTACTCTCTACTGTTGTCTCTATACATACTACTCTCTACTGCTGTCTCTCTACATACTACTCTCTACTGTTGTCTCTCTACATACTACTCTCTACTGTTGTCTCTCTACATACTACTCTACTGTTGTCTCTCTACATACTACTCTCTACTGCTGTCTCTCTACATACTACTCTCTACTGTTGTCTCTCTACATACTACTCTCTACTGCTGTCTCTCTACTGTTGTCACTCTACATACTACTCTCTACTGTTGTCTCTCTACATACTACTCTCTACTGCTGTCTCTCTACTGTTGTCTCTCTTCATACTACTCTCTACTGTTGTCTCTCTACATACTACTCTCTACTGTTGTCTCTCTACATACTACTCTCTACTGTTGTCTCTCTAAAAAGATGAACCACCAGTTGACACCGTGTTTCCACTTGTTTCTCACGTAATTTGTTGAAGTTTTAAATGTTTTCTTTCCCACAGAGAACACAGTGGCTTTTGAGGAAATCCCTCCTTATTTAAAAGGAGGAATTCCAACCGTGAATTAATTGAAAGCAGCACCTCGTGTGGAGTGTGGAAAAGCCTTGCTGTGTGTTCTGTACTGTTGCATTTACGGTTCTGGGATAGAGAGGGAACGTGAACACTAGTGAAGTAGATTCCCTGAACCGTGATGTCGAAATCAAACGCAGAAAAAAAATGAAAATGTGTGATGTAGTGGGAGGCGTTTCCATGACAGCTCAGTTCATTAATCGCTTTAGAGACTGTTGGAAAGGACATTTTAATTACTACCTATAGGAAGGGAAAGAAATAGAGAGAGAGATGACAGTGTGTGTGTATGTGACGAGGGATAATTGAGCTTTTTATCCACATAGTCAATGACGGGTGTGACATTTACTTTGGGAACACACACTTACTGCTGTGTGTGTGTGTGTGTGTGTGTGTGTGTGTGTGTGTGTGTGTGTGTGTCTGTGTGTGTGTGTGTGTGTCTGTGTGTGTGTGTGCATATCCGTAAAACACACACACACACCTGCTACAACCTTTTACAGTCTGCTAAATAATGGGCAGGAAACAAAGATGGGGGAAAGCACTGCGACACACACACACACACACATACACACACACGCACACACACACACACACACACACACACACGCACACACACACACACACACGCGCACACACACACACACACACACACACACACACACACACACACACACTCTTGTGCTGTGCCTATCAGGCAGCAGAAAGGATTAATTTGGACAAACAGGAAACAGTTCCCAGCAAGCCTCATAGCCTTAATCAGGCTGTTCTCACGAACCACTCGTACATGTCGCTACAAAAAGTAAATCACCGTAATTCGTTTGTATTCCACGTTTTCACAACTGTCAGCATAGTCTATATCGACAACGTTTAATTTCCAGGATTGCTCTGGTGCCGCCGGAAATTCCACCCGATGTCCGTCCCCTTCCTTCTTTGGATGTGCATATATAAGGACTATGGTTAACTGCTCCTCAGATCTCTGCAGGGTAAATCCAGACAGCTAGCTAGACTATCTGTCCAATCTGAGTTTTCTGTTGCACGACTAAAACTACTTTTGAACGTACACATAGTGCAAAGCATAGAAGTTCCTTCCTGAGCCTATTTTGCAGAGGCACCGTGGCTCCGTCCGGAGCTTAGCCCCGCCCAAGATGATTGTGATTAGTTTAAAGTAATGCCAATAAACCAGAGCACGTTGTTCTCCCATCCAGGAATCCTGTGTGGACTAGTCAGACCTTCCTCCACAGAGCTATGGAGGAAGGTCTGGCAAGGTGAGACTAATGTGATATTAATGCTCTGGCGCATATTAACCATCCTGTTGTCCTCAGGTCAAATTTGACCCACTTTCAAAACGTTTCTATAGTAGAAATTTAGTTTTCTTTCAACCAAAATGTAAAAAAAAATAACATGGATGGCTCCCTACGACGCTCTTCACAAGTAAAATAAATGATCAGTCGAGTACTTATATTGAATTTGGGTGTTTTATTAAATTTTATAACATTTGGAGAAAAAAAATGACAAAAGAAAGTTAAAAAAAAGTGACAAAAATGACGGAAAAAGCTTAAAAAAACGTTGGAAAATACGCAGAAAAAAATCATCGGAAAAAGTGACCAAAAAAAGAACGGACAAAAACATTGCGAAAAGTGACAAAAAACATGGAAATGTTTAAAAAACTTCTGGAAAAGTGATAACAACGTTTAACCCAGAAAAACCAAAAGTTGCATAGTCCACGGGAAGAAAACACAAGGGTTAACACAACTAATCAAGTATTTTCTCCCTGATGATACAGGCTGATCAGAGGACGTAATGTTGTGCTGTACGACTCATACGAATAATACATGCGCTCTCATGTGTGCTCTCTTCAGCCTCTGCGCAGATCAACTGGTCTGATACTAACAGGGCCGATGTATAATTTAACTGCTGGGGCTCTCCTCAGGATCAGATAGCGATGCAGAGCTCACTGTGCTCTGATCCTGCTCCCCTGCAGGCCTGCGATGGTGCTATGGAAATGGAGCCAATCAAAGGCCTGCGAGAGGCTTTACATCCGCCATCATGGAGCGATCAAGCCTCATGCTGGATGAGGGTGTCTCTGCGGGACGAGCATAAATATAAAAACATCAGGCTGAGAAGATTTGTCATCTTCCATACATTAAGTTTTTTTAGTTTTTTGCTTTTAATTATGATCTATGTTGAAAGCTGTGTCACTCTTGCTGGATATTATCTCTCACTACGCCGGAGGCCGACTCCATTTAAATTAAATCTACAGGCGACATTATTTATGCAAAAAACACAGGCTGACATTAATCTTTCCGACGTAAATGCAGTGCCTATTTTGTAGTAAATATTGTCAGGCTGATGAATGAATTATAAGTGTGAGAATGAGCTCTTCAAACACAAATTAAAGCAAGCATAGTTGCACTGACTCAGTTTACCTTTTAGTTTTTCACTTAGTACTCCATCACTGACAACAGCCAATAAGTGTCAGCTATTCAAATGATTCAGTCGCACTTCTCTCAGGAGAAATACTTAAACAACCATTTCCCACAAACTTCAGCCAGTCCTTCGGCTTCACACACAATCTCCACCTTAACAACTCGATCCCCAATCCAAATGTACGGAGCACCAGGCCAGTCTCCTTCCCTGTCAGCCGCCGTTACTGCAGTATGTCCAAGTTAAAGTTGGCTGTGGACTAGTCTGGATCAACGGAAGTACGTTTCCAGGATAAAGCCTGACTTTAAGCCGGATGTCAGGCTTTGCCATTCACCTTCCGCTCTCTCTGTGTGTTGTTGTACATCAATCAGTATGTCTCAACTTTCTTTCAACGCCTCCAAGTAGAATCACCCCTCCCCCTTCCTCTCTCTGTGTGTTGGGATAGAGATAATAACAGAAGCAGCAGCCTTTACTTCCATGACGAGACACATTATAATGCTCGCCTAGCTGCTAGTATGGCACGCCCTCATACTCTGCTTCTGACTGGCTAGTAGTCCTTACCTAGCTACTGTCAGGGCACGCCCTCATACTCTGCTTCTGACTGGCTAGTAGTCCTTACCTAGCTACTGTCAGGGCACGCCCTCATACTCTGCTTCTGACTGGCTAGTAGTCCTTACCTAGCTACTGTCAGGGCACGCCCTCATACTCTGCTTCTGACTGGCTAGTAGTCCTTACCTAGCTACTGTCAGGGCACGCCCTCATACTCTGCTTCTGACTGGCAAGTAGTCCTTACCTAGGTGCTGTCAGGGCCCTCATACTCTGCTTCTGACTGGCTAGTAGTCCTTACCTAGGTACTGTCAGGGCACGCCCTCATACTCTGCTTCTGACATAATATGAGGTCGTTAAGATTAGAGGGAGATCAGGTTCATTGTTAACAGACTTTGGTGTTCAAATGAGACTTGAAGTTGAGTTGCTTAAATCTTGATGTCTAAATTCCTTCCCACACTGACACAAACATCAGGATCTGTTCAGTCCGGCAGCGATGAAATAAACATTTCTGACCTTGCACCCTAATTACACACCAACTAGAAAACACTGAATTATTCAGCACGCGCCTTTAAGTCACCATGTTTGAGATAATTAAAGAATCAGTTCATTTCATTTCATCTGCACAAATGAGACATTTCAATCTCACGTTCATTTTTTCCATCATCTTTTATCTCTTTCCTTCTGTGTGTCTTATCGCTGAGGAAACTAACTGTTGTCGGCTTGGAAGAGCTGATAGCGAGCGTTGGGTACAAAATGGGATAAAAAATGCGGCTGAATGGGATGAAAATGAACTAAACTAATAATTTACAGATTATTTAATAAAGTGGGTATTATCAAAGTCTGCTGAACAAAGAGCAATCAATCAATCATTGTGTTTAAAGTGCTGAACCTTTCATTATATTCAGTATTTAAGGAGGCTTGACACACTCAGGGTGACTGATCAGAAGGGAGATACAAACAGGGAATATATACAGAACAAAGACAGGAACTGACATCATACTATGGTGTTGCCATAGTAAACTTCTGGTTAGCCACCCTGAAGAAGGCCACGGTGCCGCAATGCGTTACGTATTTTTCATACATTTTGCATTAGCCGCATTAATAAAGGCTTTCTAATATTTTCTTCAACAAGAGCGACTTTTTTCAACCACCACCACAAAGAAGCACTCCTTTTCTCTGTCTTCCCACTTTTCTGTAAAACTTTTTGATGTAAAACTGTCGACATTTACAGTAAATCACGGCTTCAGAAGAAAACAAGAGCCAAACGTGTTAAAAAGTCTCATGTTGAGAGGTTTGTAATGAGTCATTACACATACGTAAACCTACATATGAAATGCTTTTTGTATGAAAGCATTTCAGTATGTTGTGTGAGATGATTTCAGTTGAAATGTAAGTTGTCTTAAAAAGCACGTGTTCATTGAAAAACAACAAAGGAGTGAGGAGTTGCAGTGTTTGCCTAGACTGGCTGGGGAGGGTGTATAACTGCAGACACGGTGTCGGTACACGATCTGTGCTGCCTGTACGATCCCTCATGTGCATGCACAAGATGATAATCCTGTTTTACCGACGATACAACACTGCACGATCTGTTCCACGCTTCCAGTCGTAGTTGTAGCGGTCTGCCGTTAGCCTCCACCGGGAAGCTAATGTTAGTTTAGCTAACAGCTAATTCAGCTCACTGCTAGCTGAGACAACATGTAATAACTTTAAAAGACCCTCAAACTAAAACCTGAAAATAGCCGTTAAAATATATAACAGCTGTTACGTCAGTTCTACTTTACTGGTGCTCATTTAAAATACAATCAATTAATACTTGTCTTTATTGTTATTAGTGTAAAGTCTTAATTTAGCTGTAGCCTGCTTTTCCCATTACGTTTGAGTTAACGTTATTTTAGACTGAATCTAGCTGTCAGCTAACGGTTAGCCGAATTAGCTGTTAGCTAAACTAACGTTAGCTTCCCGGTGGGGGCTAACGGTGGACCGCTGCAACTACGACCGGAAGCGTGTAACAGATCGTGCAGTGTCGAAAATCCTCGTAAAACAGGATTACAGGATTATCATCTGTGCATGCGCATGACGGATTGAGCAGGCAGCACAGATTGTGTACCGACACACGGCACCCTTTCTCTTCTCTGCTCTCTTCATAGTGGTCAGATTCATCTACCAACCCTTATGGAGCTGGCTCAGGTTTGCCGTGGACCAGCTCTTAGTTACTGGATGTTGCTATGGTTTAGACTGTCGGGGGACTTCCTTTGACACCTTGAGCTCCTCTCTCTTTCCATCTGTGTGCATTCATGTCCCATAAATGCTTGTTACCAACTAATCTCCGTGGAGCTTATTCCCTGGAGTCCTTACGTCTTCTTGCCTCGCAGTTTTCCTTGAATTACAGTGGCACCTAAATCATGGTTGCAGCTGCCGCTGTGGTCCTGCTCGGCGCACTGCTACGCCCTGCAGCGACCTGCTATGCCCTGCAGTGCCCTGCAGTGCCCTGCAGTGCCCTGCAGGGCCCTGCAGTGCCCTGCTACGGCCTGCAGTGCCCTGCTACACCCTGCAGTGCCCTGCTACGCCCTGCAGTGCCCTGCTACACCCTGCAGTGCCCTGCTACGCCCTGCAGTGCCCTGCTACGCCCTGCAGCGACCTGCTACGCCCTGCAGCGACCTGCTACGCCCTGCAGTGCCCTGCTACGCCCTGCAGTGCCCTGCTACGCGCTGTAGTGCCCTGCTACGCCCTGCAGTGCCCTGCTACGCGCTGCAGTGCCCTGCTACGCCCTGAATTGAAGTTTTTCCTCCCCACTGTCGCACTAAATGCTTGCTCTTGGGGGAATTATTGGAATTGTTGGGTCTTTGTATATTATAGAGTGTGGTCTAGACTATAAAGTGTCTTGAGATTGTTATGATTTGATACTATAAATAAAATAAAATCGAATTGTATGTATGTGAATGAGTTTGGTTTCATATGTGTATGTGAAAGGAAAAGCACATACATGCACCACCATTGTAAATCTGATTAACGTCCGTAACAACCCCTCATAAAAAACACTTTGTCACCATTAAAATTACTGAGAAAAAGGCACATTCTAGTGCTCAAAATGCATCCAGTTATTGATATGTAATGGGGCTTTCACAACAAAAGTGCAGGTTTGTTATTGTGCAGACCAAGGCCCTTATTTCCAATGGAGAGATCAGTTGCATTCTCTCGGGCAGCTTTGCACGCCACCGCTTCATAAAATGACCTTATTCCGGCATTGATGGGAGTTGTTACGGCAACTATTTCACTCGACCGAACAATGGAGATGCTTCTCAGGAAAAACTTTCATTATCCACACAGGCCACAACATGTCACCTGTCTGGAAAACATAAATAAATATTCAAACAAAAGACCAAGGCTGTCGTTTTTCCTGATGAAACCAACAAATCAGAACACCAGAGTTCATTCCATTGAAAGCTGGAAGGCTGGAACATAGCCTTCAAGCTATTTATATGTGGAAATGCAGGTTTTGTCAATACTTCTGTAGTTTCACATTGCAAGACTAGTCCAAACAGCATTCTGGGATGGGAGAAAAATGTGCTCTGGTTCATTGGCATTTCTTTAAACCAATCACAATCGTCTTGGGGCGGGGCTAAGCTCTGGACGGAGCCACGGTGCCTCTGCTAAAAAGCCTCAGGAAGGAACTTGTTTTGGGGGTACATGTGTACGTTCAAAAGTAGTTTTAGTCGTGCAACAGAAAACTCAGATTGGACAGATAGTCTAGCTAGCTGTCTGGATTTACCCTGCAGAGATCTGAGGAGCAGTTAACCATAGTCCTCACAAATCCACCAGAGGTTAGAACGCCAACACAGAGACAGAGGAAGGTGAGAAGCACCGGAGCAATCCCGGAAATTAAACGCCATCGATATAGACTAATACTTGTGTACTAGAGGGTGACACAGGAGTCAATTGTCGCTCCCATCCCATCCCGAGCCCACGAAAATACTCCCGTCATATCCCAATCACGGGACTGCCCCCCCAACCCCAAAAAAAATCCTGTCCTGCAAAATCCAGAGAGAAAGACTCCCGTCCCACTCCCGTTTGGTTCCCTATGTTGTGTAAAGTTATCAGACTCTGTTGCCCCCCTGTAGCATGTTTGGTTAATCGCGGTCAAAACACTGAGGTTGTCTCGTAAAATTTAGGCTACACTATACATGCATTGCCTGCAGGTCTAGGCCATTTCAATACGTAATTCCTAACGAATATCTTCTCACACTCAAAACACACATTTATCGATTTAGGGTAGGTTCGAAGAATCGCTGCCTTCTGCATGCTAAGTAGCCTAGGAATGCCTCGCAATCTTCAGGTGCATTCACCACATTGCAGCAGTATTTTTTTTATTTAATCTCCCGCTCCGTCCTGCTCCCGCCCGCTCCCATTGATTTCGATGCTCTATTCCGTCCCTATCACGGTACCGACAGTGATGGTCATAGTATTCCCGCGGGACTGCCGGAAAATTTTTACCCTCTATTGTGTACCGAGGTTTTATTATGTTATATTTATGTTAAATAAAGAAACACAGGCTTCCAATGCCGGAAGCATCGGCAATGCACGTCTCACTTCATCAACCAACAACACAGTCAACGGCCACACATCTCCGCCTATGGTTTAGTGTAACTTCCTCTTAACATTCAACTGAGGGGTATAACAATAAAATACCTCACACTTGTAAATTACTCACATTTTACGAGTCCTGCTTTAAACAAAAAGCCAAAATCAGATATTATTAAAGTCATATATTGCCGTCACAGAGTAAAAATTTGCCAAGATTTAAACCAGGATAGTCGCGGCTTATGTTTTTGCACCTTTTTGATTAATGTGTGCGAGGGCCGTCACACTTGCTTCGACAGAGCTGAATGGATATACCACATACACACACACACACACACACACACACACACAATACAACCAAGATGAACATAATTGGTCGCAGTATGACATGTGGTGCCCTTTTCAAAACTGCAGTCAACTCGCTCCGGTGTTGCTGTGCATTGGCTCAGGACAGTCTCATCAAACATGCACACCTTATATTGTGATATTGAGTTATCAACCATGGCCAGATTTGTTTTGTAGGAGAGTTTATATCCAGACTCGACTTAAAGGTGCTGTAGGTAGGAACGCAAAGATCCAGGACTTAGCCAAAGAATTTAAACATCGACAACTTCACAGTCCCTCCCCCCTTTCCGCTAAAGCCCAAAACGGTCTCCTAAGCCCCTCCCCCCACAAGGGAGAATGAATGCGTGTGCATGAGCAGTGATTGACACACAGTTAGACACCCCCCCTGGCCCTGATTGGTGCATCTGAACAGTTAGACACTCCCCTGGCCCTGATTGGTGCATCTGAACAGTTAGACACCCCCCCTGGCACTGATTGGTGCATCTGAGCAGGGAGCGGTGGATTTTTGTAAAACACACTACAAGCTGTAGGTGGAGCCAGAGGAGCCAGATCTTTTTGTAGTTCTACTGGAACATAGGGTCAGTTTCAGCAGATATGACAGAAAGTTAGTTTTATAAGTCTTACCTACTGCACCTTTAAGTCTTATGTTGAACTGAATCGTATTAAGGTGCAACAGTAGTTCCCTTTGTGTATTGTTGTAAGACTCGGAGAAGCTTCTTTAATGAGTCCATTGTCAGCTCCGATGTGAGAAGCACAGTGTGTACAGTGTGTACAGTGTGAAGCAGCGAACGCAAACAATACACCCCATAAAAGCAGGAAGGCAACGCTAACGAGCCAACACCATCGATCCAGAAAGTGCTGAAATCACAGAGGTTACCAGGTCATTGATGGATGTGTCTGAAGCTACGTTTACATCGCTACGTTTAGGTTTAAAAAGGAATACCTTCTGCTACGTTTCCCCCTCTCATTCCCCCTGCTCTGGCGTTTCCCCCTCTCATTCCCCCTGCTCTGACGTTACCCCCTCTCATTCCCCCTGCTCTGGCGTTTCCCCCTCTCATTCCCCCTGCTCTGGGGGAATAAGAGGTGTTTCCCGCTCTCATTCCCCCTGCTCTGGTGTTACCCCCTCTCATTCCCCCTGCTCTGTTGTTTCCCCCTCTCATTCCCCCTACTCTGGTGTTTCCCCCTATCATTCCACCTACTCTGGTGTTTCCCCCTCTCATTCCCCCTGCTCTGGCATTTCCCCCTCTCATTCCCCCTGCTCTGGCGTTCCCCCCAGGAGACCTTTGGCAACACCGACACCAACGCCAACGTTTCTCCTCCTGATTGGGTCTTATCGGTCACAACGTCTTGTTCTCTGAGACTTAAAGCTGCTAACGTTACCGTGGTAACTACCAGCAGCAGGGCGGAGTCTCCACGCTGCCTCCTGTTTATGTCCAGTATACCAGAATCATGATGAGATATGAGGTTTGGGCGTGTTAGTTTAAACAGAGATTAATTCTTCTACTGGAGATAAAAACACTTGGTGCACCGAGATCACTTTTGGCTCAAAACTCAAACACTTAAAAACCAAAACGTGGCGATGTAAATGACTTCCTGTGCCACAAACTCAAAAGATAAAAAAAACAGCCTTTGTTAAAGAAAGCCCCTAAAGACATATCTCCTAAATCTAATGTACACAACAGACAAAATATGCATGCATACAAAAAGTGCAGAACACAATAAATTACAATGCCGCAGTTCAACACACAGCAGTTAAACAGACTACAACTAACGATTAATCTCATTGTAGATTAAAGGTGCATTCTCCCTTGTGGGGGGAGGGGCTTAGGAGGCCGTTTTGGGCCTACAGCACCTTTAATGTGTGGATTATTTTCATGATTAATGGATTATATGTTGGGTCTCTAAAAATGTCATAAAATGGTGAAAAAGTGGATAGAGGAGAGAAGAAACTAGAAAATATTCACATTTAACAAGCTGGAATCAGAGTTTTACTTTTTCATATAAACAAATGACTTGATTAATGGATTATCAAAATAGTTGGCAATTAATTTAGTAAAGCATTACTCTTCCGTTGCATGTCTAAACTTAGAATTTCTTCATTACTGAATATCCCACCACAGTCACAGAGACTCTTGAGACTTCATTACGTACCAGATAATAAAGTGACTCACGGTCACATGACCTGACGCAGAGTCCGAGTATCTGAGCATCACACGGCTATTGTTCTCTGCTAGACTCTGCTCCGTCTGCAACGTCACTGATGCTTGATAAGGCCCGAGTTCTCTCCACAGATAACAGCTGCTATTTCTGTCTACACACACACACGCTGAACGCACACTCATACACACAGATGCACAAACGCGCACACACAAACACACAGAAGCACAAATACAAAATGCTGCTGGTGCTGCCCTTTAGAGCGGAACGATCACCCGGTACAGTAAATCTGAGACGTTTTGGAGGGGACACATTGTGTCTGAAAGTTGAAGACTGTGAGAAAGATAGAAGTTAAGAAAGAGGGCAAACTGTAAAGAGAATAGAAAGGAAGTCAAGATGTGACGAGAGAAAGCAAACGGAAGTTGAGCAAAGGCCTAAAGACTCATTTTTTCCTCCCTTTACGTCCATTTCAAACAATGTAATGTCAACGTTAAAGGACAATTCCGGCATTGAGAACATTGTAAGTGTACAACAATTTTTGCAAGTTCCTGCAATTTCATTGCATAAAATTGCATAAATACCCTGCATATTCCTTGCATTTTTAAAGAAAACGTGCCGCATAATCAAGGATTTTTGCCAGCAACAATCACAAAAATACTCCGCATTTTTCTGGAAGGACTGTTCAACATAAGTAGTGGACTGATCATTTATTTTACTTGTGAAGAGCATTGTATGGAAACATCTATCTTTTTTTTTTTTGACATTTTGGTTGAAAGAAAACCAAATTTCTACTATAGAAACGTTTTGAAAGTGGGTCAAAATTTGACCCGAGGTCAAAAGCAGGGTTAAAACTCGTGTTTTTAGCTAGCTACAGGCACTTTGTGGAGTTGTTTCCCCTGCCAGTGGGGGCGGGACTTAAATGGGCTGTGAGGTAGAATGAAGGTCGGCCATAGTAGGATGTGATTGGCCAGTGTTCACCATACCTGCCAACACTCCTGTAATTTGCATGGCCCAAACTCCTTTATAAACAATCGGACCAATATGTTTGTCTAATGTTGACCAGTTGCCAGATCTTGTATTAAAATGCATCGTATTCACACAATCCACACACCATTTACAATTTTCAACCCGTTTGTCACCTCAACCTGGCAACCTATAACTCTCAACCTGGCAACCTATAACCCAGTTGCGCAGTTGATCTCTGCGCAAGCTTCCTGGAAAGTTCAGACCCGAAAGTGAGTCGATAAAAATGGCAGGTGAAGGTGGTGTTCCCGCAAAGAAATTGAAATATAGCTGTACATTTCAACAGTGTTGGGCAAAGCAATTTACATGCATCTTACCTATCTCATATATATATATATATATGTATATATATATATATATATATATATATATATATATATATATATAGCCTATCTATGGTGTCTGCTGGCGTGGGGGGGTTCCAGGCTACATCCTGATAGGTGATATAATCAAACCAAATGTATTTTCATATTTCATATCATGTAATGTGTTATTGAAAGAATCTAGGTAAAAGTTCAGAATGATGTTGTGAAGTCTTAGGCGTGAGATGCTGGATCCATTCCAGATGTTGGCACAGGAGAATAACAGACAAAAGAGGCCCTGATTGAGTAACTGTCAAGACATGTTATGTATTCTGTCATTCTATAGCTGAATAACAACTTTAGGCACAGTTAACCTATGACCTTAGAAGAGGCCTACAGGAACTGTGCGTCTTACAGCGTATGGGAACATATCGTTGTTATAATGGGATCATGTAAGGGTTTCCAGATGTAAAGGTTTTCAAGATCTATAAGGCGGTCGGGTCGAGAAAGATTCGAAGAGAGTACTTGGTCTGTGCCATGCTGCATGTACGTTGTGTTCTCCCTCATGAGAATTTGTTCAATATTGAATAAAGCTGCATATACTCAGAAATCATCGAAGTCGTCATCTTTGCGCATCTCCATCATCATTTCCAGAGAGCACCATCTCTCACATTCCAATCCTGCAGTGTTTTTTTTAGCCGCCCACAAAGTTCAAAATACACAATACAAAATGTTAAGACTGATTCAATAAAAAACTGTCAAAACAACGTCATCAGAGTCCTGCACATGCCTTGCCGTAGCTACAGCTCATACATTCAGAGTTGCCCTTTCTTCAATAATTAGGAAGGAAAAAGGGCAAATCTTTAATGGCAGCTTCTTAGCCATATGAAAACAGACGAGATGCTCAAGGCCTCGAGGGTAAAAGAGGAGCTTGCAGTAATGAAGATGATGATGGGTTAGTAATATGCAATTACTCTTGCTGGCTGTGTTTCTCCACACAGTTACCAGCTGCATCCATAACTGGCTGCTGGACGTGTGTTTTTAGAAAGATGATCAATAAAAAAACATAGCAAGGCTGCCTTTTTAAATCTTAAAGCCATTTTCAGTTCACTTCAAAACATTCGTATCTTTTAAAGGCAAACCTGAGGCTCTTTATCGATCTGTTTGTTGCATGTCAAACGAGGAGAGACCCAAATGAGATGGGAAGGGATTAAAACACAGAACAAAGGGAAGAGACCGAGAGAGCAGAATGCCAACAACTGTGTGCTCTCTCCTTGCAGCTGTGGTCGGTGGCTTCTTTTGTTTTGTGGTCTAATATTATATTATACCACAGAAATATTACTGTTGAATTGTAGAGGCCCAGGCAGAGATACAGAGAGACAAAATTTAATAACAACGACAGGGTGGCATATGAACTGTCAGGAGAATAGAAGAACATTTCATCATGTAGCACCACTGGATGGAGCATGTGTGCACTTTATAATCTTTGTGCCCACCGATTTAAAAGTAGGTGATTGTTTTTTTGCCTCTCAGGTGAGTTTAGTGTCGAGCACATCCTCAGCTCAAATTGACTGCTTTATAAGACCGCTGTGGTCTGCGTATGGAGGAGGTCGGGGTGGATGTTTGGGTCATAAAACAAACAAAAAGGGTTTTCAAGCCAGGAAAACAGGTGTTCATGTCCTGAAGAAGTTAAGGAGAAAACACAAGACTTTCACCAGGAAACAGGTGTTCATGTCCTGGAGAAGTTAAGGAGAAAACACAAGACTTTCACCAGGAAACAGGTGTTCATGTCCTGGAGAAGTTAAGGAGAAAACACAAGACCCTGCACGGTCACGAAAGGCTTGTACCGTGTGGACGCGTTGACAGTATTGTTGTCATTATTTAAAATTCCTCATGGGGGCGACAGAAACTACGCACTATAGCTTTAAAACAGTAAGATACTGTGATATTTTAGCTGTAGATTTACATAAAAAGGTTTATAGTGTAGCATACAGACGGTATCTGCTCGGTACGCTATCAGTTATCGGAACCACTATTGGGAAGGAAAATATGATGTTGGAACATTTTTAATAGTTATACTACTCTACCTCGGTCTCCAATCTTCAACTCCTCCATCCCTTCCTCTCCTCCCCACTGTTCTTTTCATCATCATCTCATTTCTCCTCTCTCCTCCAATCTCACGTTGATGTGCCATGCACGCAGGCAGGCTGTTCCCTAACCAGGTCAGAATAGCAGGGATATTCTGGCGGGCCTGCTGTGTCCACAGACAGCCCATTACAGCCATCAATCAGCCGGCCCGCTCAGGCACTCACCCAGGACGGGACAAGAGGCCGAGGAGAGAGAGGAGGAGACAGATTTAAGAGGCCGCTACCGGAAGATTCATCGCTCCTGACAGAGTACTCCATCAGACACAGCAAAGTAAATCTAGGGGAGATCTGATGCCTTTTTCCTCTGCAGAGGGAATGAGAAGAATTATCAGCTCTTATTAAGTTCAGGGAAAGTACGATATCAGTGATTAGTAGTTAATCATTGTACACAAAAGCTGTGCACGAAACCGTTCCCTGTCACGGAAATAGTGCACTATATAGTGTGTTCGCCCTTTTGTAGTGGTGTTTGAATTCTCCGCTATATAGTTTACTATAAAATACCCACAATGCACTGTTAATTTGAGTGTACATACATACGATGTAGCCTACATTTTACTCCCCTATACCCACAACGTTCAACACATTCTCACTCCCATTGCGTAAAATACGGAGGTTTGGTCAGGTATCTTTGGCGTTGTTTTGACTCTAAAAGTCTCCTTTAGCGTCATATCTAAACGCACTTTATTTAAGTTATATTTAAATACCTTATATAGGTACGTTTACGTGACAAACTGGACAAGAACGGGACGGTTGGGTTTAGGTAAAGAAGAACGGGACGGTTGGGTTTAGGTAAAGAAGAACGGGACGGTTGGGTTTAGGTAAAGAAGAATGGGACGGTTGGGTTTAGGTAAAGAAGAACGGGACGGTTGGGTTTAGGTAAAGAAGAATAGGACGGTTGGGTTTAGGTAAAGAAGAACGGGACGGTTGGGTTTAGGTAAAGAAGAACGGGACGGTTGGGTTTAGGTAAAGAAGAACGGGACGGTTGGGTTTAGGTAAAGAAGAACGGGACAGTTGAGTTTAGGTAAAGAAGAACGGGACAGTTGAGTTTAGGTAAAGAAGAACGGGACAGTTGGGTTTAGGAAAACAAGAATGGACGGTTGGGTTTAGGAAAAGAAGAATGGGACAGTTGGGTTTAGATAAAGAAGAACGGGATGGTTGGGTTTAAGTAAAGAAGAATGGGACGGTTGGGTTTAGGTAAAGAAGAACGGGACAGTTGGGTTTAGGTAAAGAAGAACGGGACGGTTGGGTTTAGGTAAAGAAGAACGGGACGGTTGAGTTTAGGAAAAGAAGAACGGGACGGTTGAGTTTAGGTAAAGAAGAACGGGACGGTTGAGTTTAGGAAAAGAAGAACGGGACGGTTGAGTTTAGGTAAAGAAGAATGGGACAGTTGGGTTTAGGAAAAGAAGAACGGGACGGTTGGGTTTAGGTAAAGAAGAACGGGAAAGTTGGGTTTAGGTAAAGAAGAACGGGACAGTTGGGTTTAGGAAAAGAAGAACGGGACGGTTGAGTTTAGATAAAGAAGAACGGGACAGTTGGGTTTAGGTAAAGAAGAACGGGATGGTTGGGTTTAGGTAAAGAAGAACGGGACAGTTGGGTTTAGGAAAAGAAGAACGGGACGGTTGGGTTTAGGTAAAGAAGAACGGGACAGTTGGGTTCAGGTAAAGAAGAACGGGACGGTTGGGTTTACTAACGTGACATACGGGACACGATCCTCGGTCTCCTGGGTGAAAGTCCTGTGTTTGGTAGGGTTGACATGACAACTTGACATTAATCAAAGTGACATTACCAGAAGTTGTCTTGGTCATGACAACTTGACATTACATTTGTTTGTGATGTCTTTGTAATGACAACTTGACATAATGTCATCCTGTTTAATGTCAAGTTGTCTTAATAAGGACACTCCAAAGGAATTTAATGTCAACTTGTCATGACCAACAGAACAGTTAACTTCATGTAATATTGTGTGAGGCGTTTTCTTTTGCCGGGTGCAAATGTTCCACCAAAACAAGTTCCTTCCTGAGACTATTTAGCAGAGCCACCGTCGCTGCGTCCGGAGCTTAGCGCCACCCAAGACGATTTGTGATTGGTTCAAAGAAATGCAATTTTTTCCTATCTCAGAATGCATCTGTGGTGTAGCCAGACCTTACTCCACAGCAGTGTGGAGTAAGGTCTGGCTATGAGAGACTACTGTAATGGAGACCTGCAGTGCTTTGTCGACAGGTGAGAAGTGAGAGCACGAACTCTGTCAAAACATTGCAGACAGTGCTCTTCAGGGTGACAGCTGTTCAATGAAAAAGAAAATTGGAAACGTTCCAAGACAGAAAAACCTAATTTCCCATTCAACAAAATTAAACAGCGGGATCACAGCTTTTAAAACAGAGGGTCAAGACAGGGCTGAGGGCGCCGTCTGCGTGAGACGTCTGATGCTGAACAGCGCTGACATGTTTGAAACTAGAGAATTAAAGTTGAGTTCATGAATACAATTCAAAAGTCTTGCACAAAGTACATGAGGAAAGTGAAAAGCTTACTTCATTTATTCATGAAAGGGGCCAGGGGATCATCCTACAGTTGTGTAGACCGACAGCTGACTGAGCGGGTAATTCATGACCGACGCAGACAGCTGACTGACTGAGTAACTAAACGACATCCCAGAAAACAACTTGACTGATGAACAAACCAAACCAATGAAAGGATTAATCAACCGACGACATGCCAAATTAACTTCCCAACCAACCAAAATCATCAGTCAAGCAAACCAATCGGGTGAATGAAAAACCTCTTGTCCTGATAACTGGCTGATCTCATCAGATTATTTCTGATTCGTCGCAGGTTTTTACCTCCACTAGTTTTCATCCATGTGGTTGAAGCTTTGCGTGCACTTCATCAGACTGCGAGGCTGCGAAGCTGTTCTAAGTAATGCACTGTAATTGGTATGTATTCCACGTATTTATTACTGTCAGCAGTACATTGACTGCTGCTGTATAAGAATGTGAAGATCCTCGTAGGGAGGAGGTCGGGGGGGATGTTTGGCTCCTAAAACGCAGGACTTTCAAGAGGGGAGAGCAGAGTTCATGTCCTGAAAGAAGTTAAGGAGAAAACACCAGACTTTCACCCAGGAAACAGGTGTTCATGTCCTGAAGAAGTTAAGGAGAAAACACAAGACTTTCACCCAGGAAACAGGTGTTCATGTCCTGAAGAAGTTAAGGAGAAAACACAAGACTTTCACCCAGGAAACAGGTGTTCATGTCCTGAAGAAGTTAAGGAGAAAACACAAGACTTTCACCAGGAAACAAGTGTTCATGTTCAAGTTTTTTTTGGGGCATTTTAGGCCTTTATTTATAGGACAGCTGAAGATATGAAAGGGGAGAGAGAGGGGGAACGACATGCAGCAAAGGGCCGCAGGTCGGTGTCGAATCACGACCGCTGCGTCGAGGAGTAAACCTCTATATATGGGCGCGCGGCCCACCAGGTGAGCTACCCAGGCGCCCAGTCTTAACTAGTCGTTTTGGTGCCTAAACTTAACTTTCTGTCGCAGTATGAGGGTCACCTTTTGTCAGCTAAATTTAATTTTAAAGACCGCTAAACTTAAATGTCATGTGACCATCCGGCAGTTGCCTTACCTTAGTAGGATATCATACGAATTTTTGTGCATACCTTCTCGTATGATACACGGACCAGTTCATGAGAGTGCGTTGACATGTCAGACAGATCGGCAGCACCTGCAGGGACGTCCTTCTGTTCCCCAACGAAGCACAACTTCATCCTTGTCTTTCAGTTCAGAACAAACTGCTTTAAACTGTTCTTTCACTTGGAGCAGAGATTTCACCGGCGTTCTCCGCCCTGTGCCGAGCTTGCACCGTGTCATCACAGAAGGACACCTTCAACGCTAATCCAACTTTGAGTAATGTAAGGAATGTGTAAACTCCTTCTCATGCATAGGTCCATGTACATTAAATTCATCCAAAGGCATCATGCTCTTGCACAAATGCAGACAGATAATCCATTTCCATCAGCCTTTGCTGTGTTTTGTCTCCCTGAATGCTTCTTTTCTACCTCGGCCAAGAAACCTGCAGCCCTGACCGACTGACCAAACAGCTCATTAACCAAAATAACTGACCAACACAGCAACAGACCATCTGCTCCACTGACTGACTCACTCGCTGCTATTTCAGAATGCGATCTGGCATCCTGTGTTTTCTCTGCGTTTGTGGGAGCCATGTTGCATCTATTTATCTATTTATTTACTGTGGGTGTTAGCAGAGTCTCAGTTTCCAGCAGCTTCACCATGACACTATAAATCTGCTCTAAATGCAGCATAGATGACTCACCGTGTGTGTGTGTGTGTGTGTGTGTGTGTGTGTGTGCGTGTGTGTGTGTGTGTTGCAGCATCGTTGTAACTGACGTACATAACTTCTTTGTGTGTTTGGCAGGCGGAGGCAGAGGGAGATGAATTGCGCCCGGTGCCACAGAGAATTGTTTAATAAACATTTTTATTAGCTCCTTTCTCACAGCCTCTGTGTGCGAGCCGGGCACACAGCGGCGGGCGGCTGAACGATGTGTAGCGTCGTCAGCAGCAAATCCCATCACGCATTGCAGCCAGGATGTCACCAAGCAATGCTGGCCGCTCCACAACCCGACTGAAGGCAGAGAACACTTCACACACTTCCACAGCCAAAACAATGTGTGTAATGCTATTTCATAAGGCAGACTGATGTCATGAAATGGCGTATGTATGACACGCCAATCCGTATGCCATTATTGGCGTGTTATCAAGACGCATACTCGCTTTTTAGCGTGTTTATCAACGTCGTTTTGCCTCCATTGACTTACATTACCTTGCGATTGCGTGAGTTTACGCCGTAGCGAGTAGTATGAAAGGGCGAAAATCCACGTAGGGAGGTTGGTCGGGGGGGAGGATGGGTCAAACACAGGACTTTCACCCAGGAGACCGGGGATCGGGTCCCGCGTGTCACATTTCCTAAACCCAACCGTAGCTTTCTTCTTTTCCTAAACCCAACCTGTCCGCTGTATACGGCGCTCAAAATACGTACAGATAACACGCCACTTGGCTTTAGAAAGTGCCGTGTAGGTTTACGCGATAACACGCTAAGTGGCGTGTATGTTTACGTCCGCTGTATACAGCATAGACATACACGCAGATATTTCAAAATGCGTACAGATAACACGCCACTTAGCTTAAGAAAGTGGGCGTGTATGTTTACGCGAAGTCATGATGTCACGTTGCATAAGGAAGTAACTGTCCACACTGCAGGCACACTGTATAATAGCTTCAGTATGTCACGATCTTCCAAATCCATGATTCGATTTGACTTTTGATGTAACATTTATGTAAAACAAATGTAACAGCCACTCTTTAGAAATGCTTGAGTTTAATCCCTTTTCATCCCAGGAACTAAAGCAACACAACATGCAGCCATTGGCCCAGTTTCTGCATTTGTTGCTCCAGTTCTCTCGCTTCAGGGACGAGCTCCTTAAAGCTCCACGTACCCTCAGGGGCTCATGGCAATGCTGCCGATTGTGAGTCCCTATACAACAACCGCAACATCTGTTGGCATCTGGCAGAAATGTAGAGAAGTGTAGAGAAAAATATGATGGGAAAATAAAGCATCACAAGGCATGCAGCGGAGCTGTTTTGGGGCTTTGTGAGTTAAAACTGCAGCATCGCTGAGTCTTAAGGTGTGGACACACTGAGCCGATAATCGGCTGTTGGACAGTCTGGCGAGATCGGTGACTCGAGTCTGTTCGGTGTGTTCCGTGCCGTCGGCCTTCATTTTGGCTGATTTGACATGTATAATCGGCGGGGCGGGCACTGCCGGCAGTCAGACTCAAACGGGGAGAGGGATGAGCGTGACTAGAGCCTCTCAAAATCTGATGAAAATCTGTTAAACTGACCTTTGTTGATCTGAAATGAAGACAGATTCAGCAACTGCACGGCCTATTTCTCTCTTCAAATGTTTTCAGAAACACGTTTCGGTGAACTATTTTAGTCCAATATGAGATCGTATTCTGAACGAGCCGCCATGACAGTCTGGCTTTGAATTTCCAGACCCACGTGATGCGTTCATCCAATCAGCTGCCGGTTTTCATTTTTGGGCGACAATACAGATTAGCGCTACCTGCTGTTATGGAGACGTATTACGTCTCGTCGCTTTGGCACTTTAGGCACTTTTTTGCCTTTTTTGACCAATTTGGGGAGACTGATCAGTCACACTTCCTTTTCTGTCAACGTCTGGCTGTCGGCTCTGTGTGTCCACACCTTTATTGTGATAATATGACTGTGGTGAAGCAGCAAAGAAGCAGATGATATAGCATGCTTAACTCATGTTTCTTTGATGACAGTTTCTGCTGTCCCAAGAAACAAAGCCCTAAAAAAACACTAGCGACATTAACAGCAGGACTTTATGGTTTTGTAACACAGGCAGTTCTTATGAACCAATCGTACATATAGCTACAAAAAATAAAGCACTGTAATTGGTATGTATTCCACGAAATTTAACACTGTCAGCAGCACAGTGACTGCTGCTGTATAAGAGCGGGAAGATCCTCGTAAAGAGGAGGTCGGGGGGATGTTTTGGCTCCTAAAACACAGGACTTTAAAGAGGGGGGAGCAGAGTTCATGGCCCGGGAGAAGTCAAGTCAAGTCAATTTATTTATAGAGCACATTTAAAACCAACCTAGGCTGAACAAAGTGCTGTAAAAAGTTATATTATGTTATAAAAACTACGGAAGACAATAAATATATAGACACAATGAACATCATACAAATAACAGACTTCTATACAAATGTCCCTAAACTAAAGAATAAAAATATGTTTTAAGACGAGACTTTAAGATCTCGGCAGTAGAGGAGGACCTAATATGAATGGGAAGTTTGTTCCAGAGTCTCAGGGCCACAACGGAGAAGGCACGATCACCCTTTGTTTTCATCCGAGACTGTGGAATAGCTAAAAGGAACTGATCAGACCATCTTAGGATCCTGGAGGAGTGATGTAGGGTAAGGAGATTGGCAATATATAAAGGGGCCAATCCATGTAATGCCTTAAAAACAAGTAACATTACCTTAAAATGGATTCTATATTTGACCAGTAACCAGTGAAGAGAAGCCAATATTGGGGAGATATGATCCCTCCTTCTGGTACCAGTCAACAATCTAGCAGCCGCATTCTGGACAAGCTGCAGGTGTGATAAAGATGATTGGCAAATCCCAGAATACAAGGAACTGCTGTAGTCAATACGAGACGGAATAAGAGCATGAATAACAGTCTCCAAGTCCTTCCGACAAAGGGTTTTAGTTTAGCAATAGTCCTGAGATGATAAAAGCTACATTTGACAACAGAACTAATTTGTTTGTCAAATTGTAATGCTGGGTCAAAGATGAAACCTAGATTTCTGGCAAAAGGGCGCAAACTTGAGTTAAGGACTTTCACCCAGGAAACGGGTGTTTAAGTCCTGGAAGTAAATACTTTAGGGGACCAGTGTTTTAACCCAAATCACAATCTTTTTTTCTAATCTTAACTTGTCGTTTTGGTGCCTAAACTTAACTGACGTCGCCGCATTACGGTCACCTTTTGTAGGCTAAACCTAACTGCAACGTCTGCTGACAGGATCGTCTGTACCCGGCTCAGAGTCACCTTTCCTCGGCTAAATTTTACTGTAAAGACCACTAAACGACCACGTTCATTAGAATAGGTTGGGTAACGACAAATAATGAAAGCCTGTACTACGTCAAAGTTCATCTACATCACTGACAGACGGACCAGAAGCAGACGGAGACAAAGGGCCCTATCCTGCACCTGGTGCAGCGCAAAAAGCCTGACGCAAGTGTCTTTGCTAGTTTAAGAGCGACGCAGTTGTCAATTTCCCGTCCAGCACCCACGTCGTTTAAATAGCAAATGCACCTGTGCCCATATGTGGCCCATGGGCGTGCTGGTCTTACAGGGAGGTGTGTTCAGGTGCATTCTGGGCGTATCGTGAGGCAACGGGAAGTGATCGCACCATTGACCAACAAAAACCTGGTCTAAAGTCAATAACGCAGCATTTCATTGTTATTTTAACAGAGCATTAGTAAAATGCTCCTAGGCTCGTGCACAGCGTGCACACTATGCTTGTTACACACACAGGGACGCACAGCAGCACACACACACACACACACACACACACATGCAGAAGATTACTAATAAAAATATTACGGTGCAAATCCTCCATCATAATAGCAATGCTCCAAGGTCCAAACGCGCCTGGCTTTTAAAGGGAATGGGAGATGATCTCTGATTGGTTGATTGCATGTTACGTCCAAAACACCCCTCTGATTAATGAAGACACTAAGTACAACCCTTTAGAACCATGCGCCCGCCGCACAGACACTTTTTTCTGCCGTCAAACTAGTAAAAGTGGATTTGGACACGCCCTAAACACACCTGCACCAGGCGATTCATGCCGTGCGCTTAGATTGTTAAAATAGGACCCAAAGACATTGTCGTTGGTGAGTAAAAGAAACATCCTGCTATGTTTCGTGGTGACAGATTTACTACCAACGCCTCCCAGCCAGTTTCTGGTCAGTGATGACTGTTTTCTCACTTCATCACACAGCAGCCACGTCGACACGCCGAGCATCACTTCTGCTGGTTGGGCTCGTCGCTCTGAGCCAATCATCGTTCTCCTCTCAAGAAACACAAATAATGATTCATTAACTGCATGAACTTTAGCTGCACGCTTGTTTTTGAAATGATAACGGACAGGTCGTAAACTATCACCTTCAATTAAAGGCCAACGCCGTAAAACTATTTTCTAAACGGTTCCATCAGCCAAATACAATTTAGAAAGTCATTTTCCTCTTAATAAAATGGGCCTCCCTGTCATGTTTAATTTAACGCGCTGTGGCCGTTTCAGACCTTTTGATAAATGAGCTGTGTGAACAGAGAGGGCAACATGCTGACGTTCATTTACCCAAAAAAAAAAAAATGTAATTCTTAATAAGCAGTTTATCTTATCTATTTTTATCTAAATGTCTCTCGCTGTCACTTTTCTTTTAAACTACAGAAATCAAAGCAGCTGCAGTCATTTCAAATAGCTGATACATGTATAAATAACTCATTTATATGGGACTTTTGTGTTCTGTCCATATCTCCGTGTTGCTACTTGTTTATCTGTAAGTTGGCTGGGGAAAACAAACACCCCTTTTAAAACTAAATCTAACATTATATTTAGATTTCATGTGTTCGTATTTGCAAAAACCCTTTGATAATCTAATATCAGAACTTGGTGATTTCTCTCAGAAACGTGTCCAGTGATCCCAACAAACTCTGAACTCTTGGTCTCCAAAGTAAGTAGTGTGTTCATTAATGTCCATGTTACAGATGTGAACACACTAAGGGCCCTATTTTAACGATCTAAGTGCACGGCGTGAAGCGCCTGGCGCAGGTGCGTTTAGGGCGTGTCCAAATCCACTTTTGCTAGTTTGACGGCAGGAAAAAAGTGTCTGTGTGCCGGGTGCATGGTCCTAAAGGGTTGTACTTAGTGTCTTCATTAATCAGAGGTGTGTTTTGGGCGTAACATGCAAGCAACCAATCAGAGATCATCTTTCATCACGATCCCCGGTCTCCTGGGTGAAAGTCCTGTGTTTGACCCATCCTCCCCCCCGACTAACCCCATTATGCGGATTTTCGGGCTTTCATACTACTCCCTACCGTAGTCGCTCTTAAGCTGCTTACACACCAACCAGACGGCCAAATGTCGGCAGAAAAGCCAGTGTGACTGATCAGTCTCCCCGAGTTGGTCTAAAAAGTTCCTCAGAACACACCGAAGACACGAGACGTAATACGTCTCCATAACAGCAGGCGGCGCTAATCTGTATTGCCGCCCAAAAATGAAAACCGGCAGCTGATTGGACGAACGCGTCACGTGGGTCTGGTTTCTCTGGAAATTCACAGCCAGACTGTCATGGCAGACATGTCATGGCATATTGGACTAAAATAGTTCACCGAAACGTGTTTCTGAAAACATTTGAAGAGAGAAATAGGCCGTGCAGTTGCTGAATCTGTCTTCATTTCAGATCAACAAAGGTCAGTTTAAAAGATTTTCATAAAATTTTGAGAGGCTCTAGTCACACTCATCCCGCTCCCCGTTTCCTGGTTAGCTCTCCACCAATCAGATGGGTCATTGAGTCTGACTGCCCGCCCCGCCGATTGTACATGTCAAATCGGCCAAAATGAAGGCCAACGGCCCCTCGGACGAACGACGGCACGGAACTCACCGAACAGACTCGAGTCACCGACCTCGCCAGACTGTCCAACGGCCGACTATCGGTTCGGTGTGTCAGCGCCTTAAGCGCTACGTCATCTTCAAACCCAGTGTAGCTGCTGCTCTCCCGGCTGCGTTCTACACACACGCTGAAGGGCGGCTTTTTGCGTCGCTTCTGACGCTGACAGCCACTGTCCAAACGTCCGTATTTTAGGACTTCGGAGTGAGAACGGGTTGGTTTCTTCATACAGCTCAGAGTGTACCATGGTGAAGACATTCCTGATGCTCTCTGAAAAGACCATTCATCTAAACTAATCATGATCAATGCATCTGGCTTCAGTATGCAGATGCGAAACAGCAAGGACGCCCTAACTCTCCGTGTTAAATTGAAGCAATTTCATTCTAATTTGGTCTCCACATATCTGCTGAATACATTTATTAAATGATATTAAGACGTATTATCTCCAGGGGGAGGCCGAGGCAGTCAGATACAGATGAACTGATGGTAATCACAGTCTCTACTCGAGGGACTTACGGTCCTTTACGGTATTTATTCACACAGCAGTGAGACTTGAGAAACGATGAAGAATTGCAGTCATAAATTACGGTAACGGAGGACACAAAAAGGGAGCGATATCAAAAACCCAAGGGGCTTCTTCAGACATCTAACGTCTTACTGAAGTTTGCATTTGCATTTTTATTTTCATTATTTTTAATTAAAAAAGTCTGTGTTTTGAGCGAGATGAACAATGACAAATTCACAAGATTTCACATTGTAAGTTTCAAGTTCAGATGGTTTTACAGTCTGCAGTCTTTTTAAAAATAAAAACTCCACTTCTACTTGATTATTAATCAGCTAAGTTGCTTCGGAGTCCGTGGATTTCAATGTCAAATGTATTTCTGATATATAAAATATATTAACCTTCTTCGTCTTTGAAAAACTCAGATATCAATGTTTAAATTTCATCTGACAGCAGCTGTTCAATGTTGAAGAAATCCCGATGTGTGTGTGTGTGTGTGTGTGTGTGTGTGTGTGTGTGTGTGTGTGTGTGTGTGTTTGTGTGTGTGTGTCTTTGTGTGTTTGTGTGTGTGTGTGTTTGTGTGTGTGTGTGTGTGTGTGTGTGTCTTTGTGTGTCTTTGTGTCTTTGTGTGTGTGTTTGTGTGTGTGTGTGTGTGTCTTTGTGTGTTTGTGTGTGTGTGTTTGTGTGTGTGTGTGTGTCTGTGTGTGTGTGTGTGTGTGTGTGTGTGTCTGTGTGTGTGTGTGCGTGTATATGTGTGTGTGTATATGTGTATGCATGTGTGTGTATATGTGTGTGTGTGTGTGTGTGTGTGTGTGTATATGTGTGTGTGTATGCGTGTTTGTGTATATATGTATGTGTGTAAATGTGTGTGTGTATATGTGTGTGTATATATGTGTGTGTGTATGCGTGTGTGTATATGTCTGTGTGTGTGTGTATGCGTGTGTGTGTGTGTATATGTGTGTGTGTGTGTGTGTGTGTGTGTGTGTGTGTGTGTCTATCAGTTTCTATATCTCCCTGTATTTTCTGAGCTGAGAACATAAGCTGGGTAATGCTGTGTAAGCTCTGAATAACTCCTCCTATTCCCAGTTCCCACACAGTACGGTACAACAACTATCTCCCAGAGGCAGCTGCATGGAAACACTTTCCAGAAAAATCTAATTTTTATGTTCCAACTACGGTACACAAACTATAATCCATATTTTTTTTTTCTTCTTTTATTTACTTCTCTTCCTGTTTTGATGGAGGCTGTATGTAATTATATTTTGTGTTGTTTTTCATATCTAAACTTTACAGAAACAAACCGAGGCAACAAAAAGACAAAGTGCGGACTTGATGGTAACATTTTTTTGGAGGGAATCTCTCTGCAGGAAACAGAGCGTAACGTGAAGTGGCGCTGATATGGAAACACTCGACTCGGCTCAGTGGATGGAAGAACTAAAACAGAGGTGGAGTTCTGTTCTGTTTACCATGGCGGGTTATCTCTTTCTCTCTGCAGAAGTTCTTCTTTATCTGCTGAAGGAAATGAAAGAAGGAAAACAAACTCTGAAGTTACCTGAGAATCCTCCGACTGTCAGCCAAAATTCACACGGCTACAACGAGACGGAGAGAAAACACTATCATTGGACGGAGAGAAATGTTCTTAGATCTTCAGCACTACTAGAGCAACCTGTTCTCACTCCGAACTCGTAAAATAAGGACGTTTGGACAGTTGCTGTCAGCGTCTGATGTGACGAAAAAGGCGTCTTTCAGCGTGTTTTTGTAACGCACCGGGGAGAGCAGCAGTTAGAGAGGATTTAGAGAGTAGTATGTAAGGAGGTTGGTTGGGGGGGTGGATGGGTCAAACACAGGACTTTCACCAGGAGACCGGGGTTCACGTCCCGCTTGTCACGCTTGATATAGTCGCTTATTTCTTTCCTCCCGCGTCACAGAACCGTACAGTTCTAGTACTAGTACATCTAAAACTCAGTGGTATTAGTTTGATCATTAACGTAACCTAACGTAACGGAAGTACAGCTGAAAGACTTTCAGATTAAAGTCAGCAGCATTAGAAACAGTCGCCACCGCACAGCAAACAAAAAGACACAACGGATGATCACAAACCAACTGAGAAACCATCAGCGAGAGGGACAGAGAACTGTCTCTTCCGTTTGGCTTGCCGTCAGGTTCCAGCCATGGCAACGAAGATAAAACTAATCTCACAGCTACAGACTCAGAGCTTTTAAATCAATATACACATTATATTTGTATTATTTCACGTTAGTGAAGCTGCTCCTGTAAAATGTCCCTAAAGCTCAGATCAAGAGAGAGAAAGTCGCCCTCTCAGCTCTGACTTACTGTCCACTTTCCCCTTCACGGTGTGCGGGCGCGTCTTAATCTCACTCTGTGGGTCGGTCTGCTGAACATTAACTCAGAATAGCAGACAGCGGATCTGGAACTGGAGCTCAAACAGAGTTTTTATGAAGCCCCGTGACGTGCCTGACTTCAGGGCTCAGCAGCGATCTGCCTGCACGCTGCCATCGCATGACTCACCCCATCTCCTCACGGTTCATGTCCACAGTTGAGTTTTTTGTCAGCAGGGACAATCCTTTCCCACTCCCAACTCGTAAAATATTGACGCTTCTCAGTGTCTCTCAGTGTCCTTTAGTGTCTGTATGGAACGCACCGGGAAGAGCAGTAGCTCCGCGGCGCTGTAAGATGACGTTGTATTAAGAAGGACAACATTAGAGAGCAGTACGAAAGTCCGAAAACCCGCGTAAGGAGGTTGGTTGGGCGGGGGGGGCAGGACTTCCACCCAGGAGACCGCGGTTCATGTCCTGTTCTTGTCCCGCGTGTCACTGAGTAGTATGTAGAGAGACAACAGTAGAGAGTAGTATGTAGAGACAACAGTAGAGAGTAGTATGTAGAGAGACAGCAGTAGAGAGTAGTATGTAGAGACAACAGTAGAGAGTAGTATGAAGAGAGACAACAGTAGAGAGTAGTATGAAGAGAGACAACAGTAGAGAGTAGTATGTAGAGAGACAACAGTAGAGAGTAGTATGTAGAGACAACAGTAGAGAGTAGTATGTAGAGAGACAACAGTACAGCAGTAGAGAGTAGTATGTAGAGAGACAGCAGTAGAGAGTAGTATGTAGAGAGACAGCAGTAGAGAGTAGTATGAAAGACCGAAAATCTGTGTAAGGAGGCAGGTTGGGGGGGGGCAGATGGGTCAAACTACACAGGACTTTCACCCAGGAGACCGGTCTTCTTGTCCCGCGTGTCACTGAAAATCTGCAAACTTTCCTTTACGTTGCCAGCTAACGCTAGCTAGCTAGCTTGGTTGGTTGGCAGAACGCTGAACAAGATATGTTTAGGTGACCAAAATGTTCCAGTTAACTTTGCTAGAGTGAAAACACACAGTGAGAGGGTCAAAGTTTAAGATGAAAACACAGACAACAGCCAAAAACAAGTTGAGGTCTATTTTAATGTCCACAGTGTTAGCATGGATAGCATCGCTAAGCCTCTGTCCTGATTGACAGGTCCCAGATGAACATCATGCTCTGTTGAAGAAGACTTGAAACCATAAACTCATTATGAAAATGAGAAGAAGTCTCATTTTCTCATAGACTTCTGTAAAAACAGACTTCTTTTTGAAGCCACATTGGCTTTATATTTTTTAAACCCTGTAAGTTTTGTCCATTATTTTTACAGTCTGTGATCACAATTTATGATTTCTGGAAAGACCAAAGTGCATTAGTGATGGTTTCTGTGCGTATGCATGCATGTTCAAATAAAAAAGCCCAAAAAGAGAGAGCAGGACTGTTGAGGGGAAACGTCAGGTACTTCGGTTCAGGTGTTTGAAAGTGCTGAGAAATGCAGAATCGTTGGCAAAGTTACTCTTCCGTACAAAATATCGGCTGCAGCTTCTAGACGGCTGATATGACAACGGTTACACTGGCTGGTCTCCAGCTGTAACTGACTGATAACTTTTAATGCCCACAGGGAGCTCTGCTCACCCACCAATATCAGTTATAATCCTCACCGCCCGCCCACGCTTTCCATCAATATCCATTCATGCTCCGGTTGCATTCAGCACACAGGACGGTGCACTTTCATTCCAACAAATTCGAAACAGTTGTGTCCTTTTAGACAATGACTGTGGGAATAAAAGCAAACACATTATACCTACAGTAACTGTTGAATCTGTGAGTCATCTTTATTCAGTAAAGGGCAGTTTTTCACATTGGAGTTTTGAATGAGGGCCTGCTGAATGCCGACAAAGAAGTTCAGAACCAAGGACACAAAACTTGTTCTTGAAATGGCATCAATGTGTGATCTGTAGGGGAAATTTTATTTGGCAAAATACGCAGATGCAGATGAAGTTCTTTAGGTAGTTCAAGGTTTGTTCAAGTGTTCATCTTTCTGATCAGTTTGGTTTTTATTGGTTATTTTGATGCTATTTAAATGGGATGAAATGTCAGGATTGACAGCCGGGATTGACTCATGATTGGTCGGGCCTGTGTATGGGCGGGACTTTGATTCCGCGGCCTGTATCCGGGAGATTTTGGCTTCAATTTTGTACAGCGCGATCTTATACAGTCTGTGGTTCTGACGCTGATTATCTTCAGCAAATACAGTAGCAGCGTAGCATTCAGTTAGCAGCTTTCTGATTGGGTTAGACGCTGCTCTATGATGTTTGGCCCATCATCCATAAGCACATATTTTCTCCAGTTTAAAGGAACACGCTAACTTATTGGGACTTTAGCTTATTCCCCGTATCCCCCAGAGTTAGATAAGTCCATACATACCCTTCTCATCTCCGTGCGTGCTGTAACTCTGTCTGACGCACCCACCGCTAGACTAGCTTAGCACAAATCCTGGAGGTAACCGGCTCCAACTAGGCTAGATTAGCACAGATCCTGGAGGTAACCGGCTCCAACTAGGCTAGCTTAGCACAGATCCTGGAGGTAACCGGCTCCATCTAGCCTAGCTTAGCACAGATCCTGGAGGTAACCGGCTCCATCTGGTCTACTGCTCCCAATAAGTGACAAAATAGCGCCAACATTTTCCTGTTTACATGTTGTGATTTGTATAGTCACAGCGTGTATAAATAACAAGATCACATGACACACAGCCATCTTCTAACCGTATACATACTGGGAACTATATTCTCAGAAGGCGAAGCACTGCTACTGCTGCTACTTTGGCGTTCGTGATTTGCTCGCAGCACCTGAGAAGCCCTGTGGTGAGGAGCAGAGTAACAACGGTGCTTTTCAGGTGTTGCGCTAATCACTCCGCCCAAGTAGCAGTGCTTCACCTTCTGAGAAAATAGTTCCCATGTCCCCCATGTTTGTATACGGTAGTAGTAGTAGGCTAGATGGAGCCGGTTACCTCCAGGATCTGTGCTAAGCTAGGCTAGATGGAGCCGGTTACCTCCAGGATCTGTGCTAAGCTAGGCTAGATGGAGCCGGTTACCTCCAGGATCTGTGCTAAGCTAGGCTAGATGGAGCCGGTTACCTCCAGGATCTGTGCTAAGCTAGGCTAGAGGTGGGTGCGTCAGACAGAGTTACGACACGCACGGAGATGAGAAGGGTATGTATGGACTTATATGGCAAAGGAAGGACAGTCACTGTTTACTTCATTAATGAGTTTACTGTGTTCATGGACTGAGGATGGGAGGAGGATTCGGTATTCGGTTTTGGAAGAATCTTAACCAGTGGATTCGGTATTCGGCCGAGCCCCAAAAATCTGGATTTGGTGCATCCCTAGTCGTATTAGAGGGTAGGGAACCAACGATGCATATCATTGTACAATTTGGAGGACTGGTTTGTCTATTAGTGGGGACACAGACTTCACTGCAATGTGAAGCGAAAAGACACATCGTGCTTTAGTGTCTATGAAAGGCCAATACAGCAGCAGCAGCAGCAGCAGGGACCTGGGGGCTCTATGTTTCTACACAGCACTGTCGCAGTGTTATCACAAAGAGACAGTCTATAATGAAGGATTGTGGGCCTTTACAACAGCAGCACCGAGGCCTCCTGAGAGAAAGCAAACTACTACAGAGGAGACGAGCAGCTCCGGGCCTGTTCCTACAACGATCGCTGCTGTAGAATTAATGGACAGAAGCCGGAGTGATTTGTCTTGCATTGATTGGTTATTCTGTATTCTGTTCAGCTATGAGCTTTATGTTCATTTACACAAATAAACTGAAGCAGGAAACGCTCCATCTATCTGCCCTTTCTGCTGTTTCTGTAAGAGCCTGCTACTGCTGCTGCTGTTGTTATCATCAGTACAACCTACAACAGGCAGCTCGGGGAGTCCACCGTCCCCGAGGAGGGGAGAGTACTTTCAGAGTGTTTTTCAGGGTCATCATGCAAATACATGTGCTGGGCCACCAAAATAATCAGCTGCTCAAAACACTGTTTGTTTGGGAAATAAATGGGGAGGATCAAGTCCAATCCAATGTCCCCTTAGCCTTCAGCTCAGTCGGTTTCATGTTCACACCTCTAATCTTCCCAGAAACCTCGGCTCTGCTCTCCGGAGGATTTGAAGCGTCTGCAGAGATCTGGTTCGATCCGCCTCCCTGTCCGGACCAATCACCGAGCGTCAATTTGTGCGAGCAGGAAGCGAGGGAGGGTTATGGAAATGAGAAGTGAGAAGCCGAGTCGGTCTGATTGAAGAGGAACGCAGGTGTCGCTTGGCGAAATTGACAGCTGAACATGTCCCACTTTGCAGAGAAGAGAGCGAAAAGGATTTGACTTCTTTATCCGAAAGACACAAGAAGACAACAGAGATTTTCTAAATGAGTGAACGACAGAGAGCTGCTCTTCAAATGGCAGGGAGGAAATGAGAACAACATGAGGGAATCAGTAAGAGAGAGAGGCTTAAAGAAGAAGAAAAAAAAATCATATATATATATATATATATATATATATATATATAGGATCTGATATGCCTTCACTGACCACATCAGTTGGGTATTTGTGTTCATTGTTTCTGCATAATAGAAAAGTTGTATCTGTCAGTTTTATTAGGCAGAATACTCAGTTATTTAAAGCAAATTTTGTGGCATTTTATTGTGGCCAGCCTAAGGCACACCTGTGCAATAATCCTGCTGTCTAATCAGCATCTTGATATGCCACACCTGTGAGGTGGATGGATTATCTTGGAAAAGGAGAAGTGCTCACTGACACAGATTTAGACAGATTTGTGAACAATATTTGAGAGAAATCGGCCTTTTGTGTACATAGAAAAAGTCTTAGATCTTTGAGTTCAGCTCATGAAAAATAGGGGGCAAAAACAAAGTATTGCGTTTATAATTTTGTTCAGTATACACAGTATCTCACAGAAGTGAGTACACCCCTCACATTTTAGTAAATATTTCATTATATCTTTTAATGGGACAACACTGGAGAAATTACACTTTGCTCCAATGTAAAGTATAAAGTGTCCAGCTTGTATAACAGTGTAAATGTGCTGTCCCTCAAAATAA